>NC_088398.1:42821751-43121751 GCF_034236695.1 Oncorhynchus nerka
CTCCGCTGTCCTAATCCGGACACGTGCTTTCATCCAATAACGCCAATCACAAAGACAGAGCCATCAAGAGCTCGCAGGGAAACGGCAAGGAGCAATCTCAGAGGCGAGCGTTGTGTGCCAAATTAAAAGTACCTAAATATAGCTACGCCGAGCCACCTTGGTCAAAAACAACACATCCGTCGCCACAATGGCAACAGGAGGAGCGGCGAGGCTTAGCAATCACGCGAAAGACCCGGAGAGTGCTCACGCTGAGCGAGATGGATTAATTAGAGTCCAAGAGGGCCATTTTGGTAAACAATCTTTAGGTCGGGAGGACACTCCAGCTTTATTACAGTCAAGTCATAGCGCGTTGAGCACCTTATTTACAAGCCCAGTGAAAGTGCTTCTCAGACAGAAGTGTGTGGGTGTGATTCATGATGACGGCTAGCTAGCAGAGCTGCGGGGCTTAATGGACACAGTCGATGACCGTGCTTTGCCTTTATGTGCTCGTTGTATTGATGTAATGTTCAGATTGTAATTTCGAAACGATCATTGAGATGATGCATGCTGATGATTCACGCAGGAGCCCCGACTGAGGAGCCGGGGAGTAATGAAAACCCATCCCGGAAGGCTCACCTTCTCCTTCAGGAGCTCTTTGAAGGCCTGCTTGGCCTCTTCTTTCGTGTTCCACTTGTACGTTTTCTTCACCAGCTCTGGCCTCTCCTCTTTTGAGGCGTCATTACTAAAGAAAAGAAAGACAGAAAGGAAAGAGAAAGACCTTACCATTGTCCTAAGATAAAAACAAAATCATGTTTTTGGTAGGGAAATAGGTAAACGGGTCCGTGCTTTCTTGCTATTCCTGGTGAGTTCATTGTAAAGCCTGTGCTGGGAGCCTGTCTCTAAACTCTATGGGGTTAAAGGGTCTGTCTGTAGTACCAACCTGGCTGAGGCCTCCATGCCGGCTAAGTCCTCTGTGGAGTTGACAGGCGAGTCAGCGTTGACCTCAGCTACAAGCATGGGGACCAGGGACATCTGTTCCACTGAGACGGTTGGAGCTGGCCTCATGGCCGGCATTTCCATCATCATGGTCGCCATCGAAGCAGCGCTGTCGAGCTGAAGGTTGGGGGTGATGATGACAGTGCCAGGAGCACATACCTCCGCCATCCTGTAATCAGTTTGGTTGTTATTGACGGTGGACCTTCATACAGCATCATCCACCATGTTGTTGTTAGACATAACAGCAGAGTGCCTCTCAAATATGTCAAAAAGAATCAGGTCATTCCATTCACACATATCTGTAAATAATAGATCAAAATATTAAAAAGGATATGTTTTTTTTTTTTATCAGTTGACGAAGGTAATGTGTTCCGACATCTACAAAGATCTTTTATGCTCTAAAAGGTAATTGGCTGTGATACAAAGTAAAATACTTTGGCGACAAAGTTTGTTGAGCACTGGTAATAATAAGCAGCTCTTACCCATTCTCCTCAGCTTTTATCATGGCTAAAAAAAGAAGAAAGAAAAGAGGAAAGAAACGCATGTTAACAATGCCTACGCAGGATACTTTTAGGAACGAATTTGGCATTAAGAGGAGTTTGTGCAAAGTGCTGGCTGATCTATCATTACCAATAGCTGTTTATATCCATTGATGACACCGCTACCATTTACACTGGCCTAGATGATGAGTAAATGCTTCCCCTGGCCAGGGCCCGTATTCACAAAGCGTCTTATGAGTAGAAAATTGGTCGTAAGTGCTGAGAAGAGACATTTTACTCCTACTCTTATGGGTAGGAGTAAGTGTCACACCTAGTTGACAGATATTTAGGACACCTCGTGAGCTGTCCTAACCAGTTACAGCAGGCGCCTTGATAATAGAAAAGTGTAGCGAGTCAGTGGTTTCTGCCCCACACGCAATTGCTTTGGAGTTGCTAAAAATAAATGTTTTGATATTTCTAAATATTTTGTATTAGTTATTTAAATGTAACCTTTATTTAATGGCTCTTTGCTATGAGACTCAAAATTGAGGTGCATTCTGTTTCCATTGATCATCCTTAAGATGTTTCTACAACTTGATTGGAGTCTTCCTTTGCCAAATTCAATTGACTGGACATGATTTGGGAAGGCACACACCTGGCTATATAATGTTGACAGTGCATGTCAGAGCAAAAACCAAGCCATGAGGTCTAAGGTATTGTCCATAGAGCTCAGAGACAGGATTATGTCGAGGCACTGATCTGGGGAAGAATACAAAAACATTTCTGCAGCATTGAAGGTCCCCAAGAACACAGTGGCCTCCATAATTCTTAAATGGAAGAAGTTTAGAACCACCAAGACTCTTCCTAGAGCTGGCTGCCCGGGGGAGAAGGGCATTGGTCAGGGAGGTGACCAAGCACCCAATGGTCCCTCTAACAGAGCTCCAGAGTTCCACTGTGGAGATGGGAGAACCTTCCAGAAGGACAACCATCTCTGCAGCACTCCACCAATCAGGCCTTTATGGCAGAGTGGCCAGACGGAAGCCACTCCTCAGTAAGAGGCACATGACAGCCTGCTTGGAGTTTTCTAAAAGGCACGTAAAGGACTCTCAGACCATGAGAAACAAGATTCTCTGTTCTGATGAAACCAAGACTGAACTCTTTGGACTGAATGCCAAGTGTTACATCTGGAAGAAACCTGGCACCATCCCTACGGTGAAGCATGGTTGTGCCAACATCATGCTGTGGGGATATCTTTCAGTAGCAGGGACTGGGAGACTAGTCAAAATCGAGGCAAAGATGAAAGGAGCAAAGTACAGAGAGTTCCTTGATGAAAACCTGCTCAGGACCTCAGACTGGGGTGAAGGTTCACCTTCCAACAGGACAATGACCCTAAGCACACAGCCAAGACAACACCGGAGAAGTCTCTGAATGTCCTTGAGTGGCCCAGCCAGTGCCCGGAGATGAACCTTATCGAACATCTCTGGAGAGACCTGAGAATAGCTGTGCAGCAACACTTTCCCAAATGTACTGTACATGCGACAGTATCTCTAGCGCTTTTGACAATGATTTCAAAAGGCCAATTTCACATGATATGCCTAATACTTATAACCACTAGGCTAAAAAACAAATCAGTTTCTTTCAATTACTTACATCATGTTATTCACTTAACATTGCCATGTTTGATGTAGTCACATTCACTGTGGTTGTCTGAAGTGTGCTATAGAGTTTACAGCTGGCGATGCCTCATCTCGATTGGTTCACCATCATTTGCAACAATGTCAATGAGCGTTCTCACAATCTTTGCGGTACCTCAAAATATTGTGGAAATCAGCTGAGAAACTTTTAGGAGTTGATGTTTCACCTGGCTCAGAGTTTGTCTGGGCAGTGTCTTAACATCATCCTAAAACCTACACTGAGCTGGGAGCTTTTTTGTTTTTAAACAGGTTTTTACGTTTTCTGAGAGGATACGGGCCCAGTCCGCTACAGTAGAGTAGAAAAGGATCATTAATGCCCGGCTCACCTTCCAGATCTTCAAGCTCTTTGGGTTTGGTCCACCGGGACTCCTTAGTGTGGGAGTTGTAGTAGTACGCCTTCCCATTGTCTGATTTGTACTCCTTCCATTGGCATTTAGACAGCATTTGCTGCAAAACACAAAGCGAAAACAGTACATCTAGACACGCTCCACAATACAGTGGGGACAAATTGTGGCAGCAGCTAGAGTCTGGGAATGGCCTGTACTGTTAATGCAAAAACAGTGTGGAAAGGATGGTGGTGTGTCCCAAACGGCACCCTTTCCCTATATAGCGCACTACTTTTGACCAGAGCTCTATGGGAATAGGGTGTCATTTGGGACACAGAATGTGTGGGGCCTTACTTCTGCAGGAGATTTCAGGTCGTCTGGCTTTTCCCAGGAAGACTGCTTGGTCTCTGTGTTGTAGTAGTAGGTCTTCTCATCCAGGGACTTATGTTCTGTCCACACAGACTTCTGAGGATGACAACACTTTGCCTTAAGCACTCGACAACAGGTGGCACTGTGATACAAATTCTACATTTCCATGGAAATTATTATACTTCAAAAAGCCTTAAGCAAGCAGTAAGTGTGAAAGTTTTTAAAGGAAAGAGTCGCCCATTGAGTGTTATATCATTTTTTTTGTGGATCTCTGAGTGATGTTTCATCGATTCCCAGGATCATTTCATGTTTATCTGAGCTATTCATATTATGCAAAACTTGTCATAAACGTCTGAATTTCTGCCTGCTTGAATGGCAATAGCTCTGATATACACCAAAACATGAAATGACCCCGGGAATCGACAGAACATCGCGCAGAGCCGCACAAAAACAATATAACATTCAAAATGGGTGAATCTTTCCTTTAAGGCTATATCTTCAGACAGAAAACAATGGTTCATTTGAGGTCAGGAAGAGTAAAGGCTTCCACTTAAAGACATGTTCACTAACATTCTTTGGTTGGTCATCCTGTGGCGAGCCATTTGTGGTACCCTGTTGAACAACAGATATATTATATATAGTAGGGTCGGTAATTTATATAGTGCTAGAATCATTACACTAAATTAACTTATCCACAGAAAATAGGTTGTACTTACAACTGTTCCAGGCATAGCGATGACTATAAAAAAACAACGCAATAATTAAAATTCATTAAAATCACTCAAATTATCAATTTATTTGTATTTTTTTCAAGAATATGTTGTTTCAGCCTTACCAGTTGTGTCCACTCCAGGCTGTGGAAGAGATATCTTCATTAGTTAACAAAATTATTATGACCCAAATTTGCTTCATTAAAGGAAAACTGCACTTCCTGGTGTGGTTTCATGTGGGTGTCTCGTGTGTGTGTGTGTGTGTGTGTGTGTGTGTGTGTGTGTGTGTGTGTGTGTGTGTGTGTGTGTGTGTGTGTTCGCAGGTAGAACGAGTTAACTAAATTGCTTAGATAATTCGCTTCAGCCGGATGGTCTGAAGCAAAGTTGTTTTGACTTTGAATAGCCTCTCTCTGGGGCTAGTTAAGGGGCCGTCAATAAACTACACAATGTAAATGAGACAATATTTTTGTGTGGCACACCTTTTAGTTGTCATTAAATGCTTTCAATAGATGCATATGTATTTCTACAATTTATAGTTGGGTTGAGGTTAAGTAACTGAAATTTGAAGCGGTTTAAATTAACATATTGTACCATGTACATTGTGTAATTTACAGATGGTCTCTAACTGCCCCATAAGGATATCCAAAGTCAACCCAATTTTACAACAGGCATTAACTTCTTTGGGATAGGGGGCAGCATTTTCACTTTTGGATGAATAGTGTGCCCAGAGTGAACTGCCTCCTACTCAGTCCCAGATGCTAATATTTGCATAATATTATTAGTATTGGATAGAAAACACTCTGAAGGTTCTAAAACGGTTTGAATGATGTCTTTGAGTGTAACATAACTGATATGGCAGGCAAAAACCTGAGAAAAAATCCAAACAGGAAGTGGGAAATCTGAGGTTTGTAGTTTTTGAACTCACCCCTATCGAATACACAGTGGGATATGGGTTACTTTGCACTTCCTAAGGCTTCCACTAGATGTCAACCGCATTTAGAACTTTGTTTCAAGCTGCTCCTGTGAAGGGGGGCCAGATGGGAGCGGTTTGACTAAAGGGTCTGCCTGCAGCCTCGTTCTCAGTCACGCGCCTTCACATGAGAGGCATCTCTCGTTCCATTGCTTTTCTACAGACAATGGAATTCTCCGGTTGGAACATTATTGAACATTTATGATAAAAACATCCTAAAGATTGATTCTATACTTAGTTTGACAAGTTTCTTCGACCTGTAATATAACTTTTGAACTTTTCATCCGACTGGACCTGAACGCGATTTTGGATTTGTTTACCAAAACGCCCTAACAAAAGAAGCTATTGGACATAAATGGACATAAATTATGGAACAAAACAAGCATTTATTGTGGAACTGCGATTCCTGGGAGTGCATTCTGATGAAGATCAAAAGGTAAGTGAATACTTATAATGCTATTTATGAATAATGTTGACTACCCGACATGGCAGATATTTCTCTGGCTGGTTTGGGCTCTGAGCGCCGTTCTCAGATTATGCCTTTTCCGTAAAGTATTTTTGAAATATAACACAACGGTTGCATTAAGGAGAAGTTTATCTAAAGTTCCATGCATAACACTTGAATTTTAATCAACATTTATAATGAGTATTTCTGTGAATTCATGTGGCTCTCTGCAATATCACTGCATGTTTTGGAACTACTGAACGTAACAAGCCAATGTAAAATAAGATTTTTGGATATAAATATGAACTTTACCGAACAAAACATACATGTGTTGTGTAACATGAAGTCCAATGAGTGTCATCTGATGAAGACCATCAAAGGTTAGTGATTAATTTTATTTCTATTTGTGCTTTTTGTGACTCCTCTCTTTGGCTGGAAAAATGGCTGGGTTTTTCTGTGAGTTGGTGGTGACCTAACATAATCGTTTGTGGAGCTTTCGCTGTAAAGCATTTTTGAAATCAGACACTGTGGCTGGATTAACGAGAATTATATCTTTAAAATTGTGCCTAATACTTGTATGTTTGAGAAATTTGATTTATGATATTTCTGTTGATTTGTATTTGCACCCTGCAATTTCATTGGCTGTTGGCGAGGGGTTCCGCTAGCGGAACTGGATTGGATGATTACTTGTAATGGATGATTACTTGTGTGCTGCCAGCTGTGGGCAGAATTGAAACCAACCCAACCTTAATTTACATTGTTATGCAGTCACAACTACAAGTCTCACAAAACTCAGTTTTGGACGAGGCTGACTTTATGAACAAAATTATCCTATTTACACTTTGTAGTACATTTTTACTGTATAATAAAATGTTAGACTCATTGACGCCACATTGGTTTTTAGGGGCAGTTGCTCTTTAACACAACACGGTACCTTTGAGCTTCTAACATGAATACAAACTTCTCTCCAGCCTTGATGCATCCCAGTTGACAAGTGAAACATTTATTTGGCAGGTCTAAGTGCATCGAGTTAAACAGCTGGCTGCTGTCGAAAGCAAAACAGACTAAAATGTAGAGAACCCTTTCATAACTCACTCAACCATCTACTGGAGGAGGAAATGTTCCATTAAACAAGGTGTTTTTCTTGGACTTTTCTCCAATTTAAGATTGAAATGATCTTGTCCCTTAATGTCTACTGAGATACAAATGATATTTGTTTGAGATAGCATTGATCCAAAGTAAACAAACAGAAATACTCTTCCTAACACAACACCAAATGATCATTTGATAATAGATTATTGTGGCAGGAATACAAGAGAACCAATGTGTTATTGTCTTAAATGAAGAAATAAAGTGTACACATAGATTCAAAGAAGACAATAAGTTGCCTAATTACATTTTTATAACGAGGAGTGTATACTTAATATGGAGATGGGATGTACACATTCAGGTTGTGTGATGCATATATTAATCCCTCTATATTGGTGGCCTATGTCTATATTGGTAAGTGTTCCTACACTTTGCCGTGTTAGTTATGCTAATGTCAGTCGTGACAGCTTGCGGGCTCTATTTTTAAAGTGTGAAGCAGAACAGTAAGGCGAGTCAGTTTACCGGTCCTGTTGGCTGCATCGTCGCAGCTGGCATGCGAGGTGGCATCATCATCCCGGGCATCATAGGTGGCATCATGCCTGGCATCTAATAAAAGAGTATCATGAAATATTCATCTGACCCGTTCATTTCCCTCCCGCCAGGCGCACGCTGGGTATTAATACACAGTGAGAGACGCCGTGGCTGGGTAAGAGCGACTGACAGTCTTTCACAAAGCGAATCGAGCTTCGGCTTGTACTCTGAAGCGGTGACGCTACAATCTGCAGCTCCTCGCCACCTCCTGAGCCCCATTTCTCAGTCAGGCAGCCGGATCACACAGCCTTTTCTTCCGGATAATGCAATCGCATATGATGACTGCAAGTAGTATAACCACAGTGATTGAAATATTTGGCACCATTTCTAAGACTTAGTCTAGTCTTAATCATTTTTACTAAAAGCCTAAAGCAAATGATTGTCATTTGAATAATGATTGCCTAGTTATTGTCAAAATGACAAAAACTGAGGGCTATTTTAGGTAACTAAATGCCCCTTAATTCAAGCCATATCAAACTATAGTAACCCTAGATCACTGAATACCATGTGCACACACATGCAGTGGGGCAAAAAAGTATTGTCAGCCACCAATTGTGCAAGTTCTCCCACTTAAAAAGATGAGGCCTGTAATTTTCATAGGTACACTTCAACTATGACAGACAAAATGAGAAAAAAAATCCAGAAAATCACATTGTAGGATTTTTAATGAATTTATTTGCAAATTATGGTGGAAAATAAGTACCGTAATTTCCGGACTATAAGCCACTACTTTATTCCCATACTTTGAACCTCGTGGTTTATACAATGACGCGGCTAATTTATGGATTTTTCCCGCTTTCACAAGATTCATGCTGCCAAAAAACTGAGCACCGTCACATAATGTGATGTAAATCGAGCGCGCTCAAACTTCCCATCATTCTGATTACGGTAGTAATTGTCACCCTCATCATGGCAAAGACACGGAGAAATGCATATGATGCAGCTTTCAAGTTGAAGGCGATAAATCTAGCTGTTGGAAAAGGAAATAGAGCTGCTGCATGGGAGCTTGGCCTAAATGAGTCGATGATAAGACGTTGGAAACAGCAGCGTGAGGAACTGACTCAGTGCAGAAAGACAACAAAAGCTTTCAGAGGGAAGAAAAGCAGATGGCCCAAAGTATTTGCAGCCACTCGACAGTGTAAATCGTGCATTTAAGGTGGCGCTCCTTGTTCAGTGGGAGGCTTGGATGACAAGTGGGGAGAAATCCTTCACTAAAACGGGCCGCAGGCGAAGAGCATCTTATGGTCAAGTCTGCCAGTGGGTCCTGACAGCGTGGAGCATTGTCAAAAAATCCACTATCATCAACGGGTTTCGAAAGGCTGGACTGCTGCGTGTTGAAGGGGCAGCATGAGCTCAGTGGGGTATTTGCCTCCGGATGAAAGTGACGAGAGCGACAATGAAAACGATCCAACATCGGATGAAGCAATTCTGAGGCTATTCAACTCCGACACCGAAGGAGATGACTTCAGTGGTTTCAGTGCACAGGAGGAAGATAGTGACCAATGACTTTCTTGGTAGGCTACTGTTTTAATTTTTGTTACAAGCCGTGTTTCGTTTAAAGGCTGTGTGAAGTTAATTTATTTCAATGTACCGGTAGGCACCTGTGGCTTATAGACATGTGCGGCTTATTTATGTACAAAATACATATTTGTTTAATAATTCAGTGGGTGCGGTTTATATTCAGGTGCGCTTAATAGTCCAGCAATTACGGTAATTGTTCAATAACAAAAGTTTATCTCAATACTTTGTTATATACCCTTTATTGGCAATGACAGAGGTCAAACGTTTTCTGTAAGTTTTCACAAGGTCTTCACACACCGTTGCTGGTATTTTGGCCCATTCCTCCATGCAGATCTCCTCTAGAGTAGTGATGTTTTGGGGCTGATGCTGGGCAACACGGACTTTCAACTCCCTCCAAAGATCTTCTATGGGGTTGAGATCTGGAGACTGGCTAGGCCACTTCAGAACCTTGAAATGCTTCTTACGAAGCATTGCCCGGGCGGTGTGTTTGGGATCATTGTCATGTTGAAAGACCCAGCCATGTTTCATCTTCAATGCCCTTGCTGATGGAAGGAGGTTTTCACGAGCTGACAAGGTACAAATCTGCCGTTCTGCCCCTGAACAGGCAGTTAACCCACTGTTCCTAGGCCGTCATTGAAAATAAGAATTTGTTCTTAACTGACTTGCCTAGTTAAAAAGGTAATAATTTTTTTAATAAACTCAAAATCTCACGATACATGGCCCCATTCATTCTTTCCTTTACACGGATCAGTCATCCTGGAACCTTTGCAGAAGAACAGCCCCAAAGCATGCTGTTTCCACCCCCATGCTTCACAGTAGGTATGGTGTTCTTTGGATGCAACTCAGCATTCTTTGTTCTCCAAACAAGACGAGTTGAGTTTTGACCAAAAAGTTATATTTTGGTTTCATCTGATCATATGATATTCTCCCAATCTTCTTCTGGATCATCCAAATGCTCTCTAGCAAACTTCAGATGGGCCTGGACATGTACTGGCTTAAGCAGGGGGACACGTCTGGCACTGCAGGATTTGAGTCCCTGGCGGCGTAGTGTGTTACTGATGGTAGGCTTTGTTACTTTGGTCCCAGCTCTCTGCAGGTCATTCAAAAGGTCCCCCCGTGTGGTTCTGGGATTTTTGCTCACCGTTCTTGTGATCATTTTGACCCCACGGGGAGAGATCTTGCGTGGAGCCCCAGATCGAGGGAGATTAGAAAATTCCTGAAAATTATGTCATGACTTTAGAAGCTTTGGATAGGCTAATTGACATCATTTGGGTCAATTGGAGGTGTACCTGTGGATGTATTTCAAGGCCTACCTTCTAACTCAGTGCCTCTTTGCTTGACATCATGGGAAACTCTAAAGAAATCGCCCCCCAGAAGACCCCAGAAAATAATTGTGTAGACCTCCACAAGTCTGGTTAATCCTTGGAAGCAATTTCCAAACGCCTGAATGTACCACATTCATTTGTACAAACAATAGTACGCAAGTATAAACACCATGGGACCCCGCAGTGGTCATACCGCTCAGGAAGGAGACGCGTTCTGTCTCTTAGAGATGAACATACTTTGGTGCGATAAGTGCAAATCAATCCCAGAACAATAGCAAAGGTCCTTGTGAAGATGCTGGAGGAAACAGGTACAAAAGTATCTATATCCACAGTAAAACGAGTCCTATATCAACATAACCTGAAAGGCCACTCAGCAAGGAAGAAGCCACTGCTCCAAACCCGCCATAAAAAAGCAAGACTACGGTTTGCAACTGCACATGGGGACAAAGATCGTACTTTTTGGAGAAATGGCCTCTGGGCTGATGAAACACAAATAACTGTTTGGCCATAATGACCATCGTTATGTTTGGAGGAAAAAGGGGGATTCTTGCAAGCCGAAGAACACCATCCCAACCGTGACGCACAGGGGTGGCAGCATCATGTTGTGGGGGTGCTTTGCTGCAGGAGGGACTGGTGCACTTCACAAAATAGATGGCTTCATGAGGGAGGAAAATGATGTGGATATATTGAAGCAACATCTCAAGACATCAGTCAGAAAGTTCAAGTTTGGTCACAAATGAGTCTTCCAAATGGACAATGACCCCAAGCATACTTCCATGGCTTAAGGACAACAAAGTCAAGGTATTGGAGTGGCCATCACAAAGCCCTGACCTCAATCCCATTGAACATTTGTGGGCAGAACTGAAAAAGCGTGTGTGAGCAAGGAGGCCTACAAACCTGACTCGGTTACACCAGCTCTGTCAGGCGGAATGGGCCAAAACTTATTGTGGGAAGCTTGTGGAAGGCTACCCAAAACATTTGACCCAAGTTAAAAAATTTAAAGGCAATGCTACCAAATACTAATTGAGTGTATGTAAACTTCTGACCCACTGGGAATGTGATGAAATAAATAAAAGCTGAAATAAATCATTCTTGCTACTATTACTCTGACATTTCACGTTCTTAAAATAAAGTGGTGATCCTAACTGACCCAAGAGAGGGAATTTTTTACTAGGATTAAATGTCAGGAATTGTGAAAAATTGAGTTTAAATGTATTTGGCTAAGGTGTATGTAAACTTCCGACTTCAACTGTATATAATATATAAGAATGATCTAGACATGTACATTTTTAATTTAGCCTGCATACAGTGCCTTCAGAAAGTATTCACACCCCTTGATATTTTCAACATTTTGTTGTGTTACAGCCTGAATTTAAAATGGGTTAAATTTAGATTGTGCCACTGATCTACACAAACAATAGCCCAGTGGAATAATGTTTTTCTTTTCTTTTTTCTAATTCATAAAAAAATGTAAAGCTGAAATGTCTTGAGTCAATTATTATGTTGCTAGCCCTGTAGCAGAGATGTGACCCCCCCCCTCTCTTCGTCAGGAGGGGGCAGTTTTGTGACTTTACAACAGTGTCATAAATTCCTGGCAGAGGCTCTCTTCTCCCTTGCAACATGCAGTGTTTTTTAAATGTATTTTTTATTTTATTTGACCTTTATTTAACTAGGCAAGTCAGTTAAGAACAAATTCTTATTTTCCATGATGGCCTAGGAACAGTGGGTTAACTGCCTGTTCAGAGGCAGATCGACAGATTTGTACCTTATCAGCTCGGGGATTTGAACTTGCAACCTTCCGGTTACTAGTCAACGCTCTAACCACTAGGCTACCCTGCCGCCCGTGTCACAGTAAGACAAAGGGACTCTCCTGCCAAATACTCCTACCTCCCCAAATTGGAGAACTAAACATTATTCCTAATTTATAGAATGTGGAAACAGTCGGTGGAGAAGCCAGCTAAGACCCAGCCCGTTCTGTCTCACGTTTGTGACCTCATGAAAAGACAATTCAGCCACATTACCCTAACTCTTTTATACATGTTCCTCAGTTATGAGGCTTGCATCTGAATTAGACGTCGACCAATTATGATTTTCCAAATATAGATATATTAGTGTGTCATTAATTTTAAAAATATATTTTTTTTTAAATATTCCACTTTGACATGAGTATTTTGAGTAGATCATAAACCAAGTTAAATTATATCAATTTTAATCCCAATTTGTAACAATCAAATTTGGAAAAGGTAAAGAGGTGTGAATACTTTCTGAAGGTACTGTAACTGGAAAGTCAACCAAAGCTGATCCCACCCCAACGTTGTATTTTCTTGTTCTCAGGCCCAAATCAATAGGCTACCATTTAATGAAAATTGAACCATTACACGGGGCTACATATTGGTGAGTTAGGTTGTTGAGCGCTAAACTGGAAAATTCCAACAAAGGAAAAATGATTGATCTGTAGGTCTAGCCTATGTTCTGGGACTCCAAGTGGACATCTAAGCTTGATAGTAGGCTCACCTGTCCCATGGGTGGCCCTCCCATTGGTGGCATCATGCCAGGTGGCATCATACCAGGTGGCATGGGAGCCATGTTGGGAGGCCTCTGTCCCATGGGTGGCATTCCCATTGGTGGATAATGAGGCGGCATTCCTGGTGGTCCCATCTAGACAGGAGAAAATTGAGAAACAAAGCTGTGAGATTCAACACACTCAATGTAACTTCATTTTGAGATGCCATTGGGAACACAGTGAAGATTTTCCAACACCAACTTACAAAAGGCGGTGGCATCCCTGAGGGTGGGACCCCAGCAAAAGAAGGTGCTTGGCTCTGGCCATTATTATCATCTGAAGACTGGACATGAACAAGAGGCCCAATACAGTTACTACTATAACTTTTATTTTAAGGCTCATATCTGTCCTTTACTGCTATGCACAGTAACATTTAACCGAAAAAAAACAAAAAAAGTTGAATATGTCAGTGATCTCTGTTCTTGCTATTCTATCTACTCAATCATGTATCGTGATCTGGGAAAGGAGCGTGCCTACTTATTACATATTGGGCTATGTAAGGAGATGGCCCTGGACAGAACCAGGTTCGCATACTACCAACTAGTTAGCCTACTAGGCAACTACACAGACGCAGTTCTGTCCACGACTAGGTGTAGCTAGCTAGAAGCTGAAGCGTCTGCTTGCCATTCTTTCACTGTCGATAGTAGGTACATTCAGTCATTCCTAACTAGATAGCCATTTAGCTAACTATCTATTTATCCATCAGCATACACAATGCGTACTTGCATCTTGTAGCTAACTTAGCTAGTTTTGCTGGCTGTAAGCTTGTTAACTGGCAAAGTATATGGCTGTTGCTGCTACTACTACTACACGTGATTTGTTCACACCACATACGTCTAAATCCTGCACATATAACATGATTAGGTCGCTAGCCACTTGCCTCGTTTAACTTTAACTTGCTAGCTTATGAAAAAGGTGTCCTTACAACAGCACGCTAACTTTAGCGGAATAGATGCTATTTAGCTAACTGTTGGTTTACCTAGCTGGCCGGTTAACAACATTGTAGTCAGAAACACACCAAAATAATTAAATACAGATAGCTATGTGGGTTATACCCATTCGTAAAACAATTGTTTATGATAAACGCTTCATACAGTAGGCGATATAAATGAGTAGTAATACAACATTTGGCAATATTATCAATACACTTTACTCACCATGTTGACTTCACGATGCGCATCCAGCAGCCACGCTACAATAACGTGCAATCTGATTGGTTAGTTTGCTTCTGAATGAAAGGGCAAAGGTGAACCAACGTATCTGAAGACTGTCTGCCCACAGATTTTGCAAAAAGCTCTAACGCAATTTCGTGGCTAGAAAATACATTTTTCTTAACTAAAAAAAACTAACAAATCATCCATGGTTGAGCTCATAGCCGCGTGTCTAAATGTCATGCCTTTTAAACCATGATGACCTCTTTATAAAAATAAAATAAATACATACACGCCCTTCATAAAATCATTACAATTTTGTTTCCTCAATTATGTGGACAAAACAAACAGTGTCCTAAATGGAATTTATATTTATTTAATTTAACCGTTTTTAACTATGCAAGTCAGTGAAAAACAAATTCTTATTTACAATGATGGCCTACCAAAAGGGTGGATAAAGAAATACAACTTTTCTGTTGTTGTAATATATATATATATATATATATATATATATATATTAAAACAAAACACACATCGTGACAACAGAACACTACATAAAGAGAGACCTACGATAACAACATAGCAAGACAGCAACACAGACTGGTAGCAACACAACATGACAGTAGCACAACACGGTAGCAGCACAACATGGTAGCAGCACAAAACATGGGACAAACATTATTGGGCACAGACAACAGCACAAAGGGCAAGAAGGTAGAGGCAACTGTTAGTAAGAGTGTCCATGATTGAGTCTTTGAATGAAGAGATTGAGATAAAACTGTCCAGTTTGGGTGTTTCTTGCATTACATTTACATTACGTTCCAGTCGCTAGCTGCAGCAAACTGAAAAGATGAGCTACCCAGGGATGTGTGTGCTTTGGGGACCTTTAACAGAACGTGACTGGCAGAACGGGTGTTGTGTGTGGAGGATGAGAGCTGCAGTAGATATCTCAGATAGGGGGAGTGAGGCCTAAGAGGGGTTTTATAAATAAGCATCAACCAGTGGGTGTTGCGATGGGTATACTGAGATGACCAGTTTACAGAGGAGTATAGAGTGCAGTGATGTGTCCAATAAGGAGCATTGGTGGCAATCTGATGGCCGAGTGGTAAAGAACATCTAGCCACTCGAGAGCACGCTTACTCACCAATCTATAAAATACGTCTCCGTAATCTAGCATGGGTAGGATGGTAATCTGAATCAGGGTTAGTTTGGCAGCTGGGGTGAAAGAGGAGCGATTACGATAGAGGAAACCACATCTAGATTTAACTTTAGCCTGCAGCTTTGATATGTGCTGAGAGAAGGACAGTGTTCCTGTCTAGCCATACTCCCAAGTACATGTATGAGGTGACTACCTCAAGCTCTACACCCTCAGAGGTAGTAATCACACCTGTGGGGAGAAGGGCATTCTTCTTATCAAACCACATGGCCTTTGTTTTGGAGGTGTTCCAAACAAGGTTAATTAAGGGCAGAAAAATCTTGTTTAACACTAAGAGAGCTTTATTGTAGAACGTTTAACACAGAATCCGGGGAGGGGCCAGCTAAGTATAAGACTGTATCATCTGCATATAAATGGATGAGAGCTTCTTACTGCCTGAGCTATGTTGTTGATGTAAATTGAGAAGAGCGTGGGGCCTAGGATCAATCCTTGGAGTACTCCCTTGGTGACAGGCAGTGGCTGAGACAGCAGATTGTTTCGGCGCCGACAGAGATGGCCACCTCGCTTCACGTTCTAGGAAACTATGCAGTATTTTTTTTTTTTTTTACGTGTTATTTCTTAGATTGGTACCCCAGGTAATCTTAGGTTTCATTACATACAGTCGGGAGGAACTACTGAATTTAAGAGCAACGTCAACTCACCATCATTACGACCAGGAATATGACTTTCTGAAGCGGATCCTGTGTTCTGTCTTCCAACCAGGACAGCGGATCCTGTGTTCTGCCTTCCACCCAAAACAACGACAACAACGGTCTTCTGGTCAGGCTCCGGAGACCGGCACATCGCGCACCACTACCTAGCGTACTACTCGTCAATGTCCAGTCTCTTGACAACAAGGTTGATGAAATCCGAGCAAGGGTAGCATTCCAGAGAGACATCAGAGACTGTAACGTTCTTTGCCTCACGGAAACATGGCTCACTCGAGAGACTCTATCGGAGTCAGTGCAGACAGCTAGTTTCTTCACGCATCGCGCCGACAGAAACAACCATCTTTCTGTTAAGAGGGGCGGGGGGGTATGCCTTATGATTAACGAGACGTGGTGTGATCATAACAACATACAGGAACTCAAGTCCTTCTGTTCACCTGACTTAGAATTCCTCACAATCAAATGTCGACCGCATTATATTTGGGCATCTCCGGCGCGGCCCACGCTTGGATTGCGTCCTACCTGACAGGTCGCTCCTACCAGGTGGCGTGGCGAGAATCTGTCTCCTCACCACGCGCTCTCACCACTGGCGTCCCCCAGGGCTCTGTTCTAGGCCCTCTCCTATTCTCGCTATACACCAAGTCACTTGGCTCTGTCATAACCTCACATGGTCTCTCCTATCATTGCTATGCAGACGACACACAATTAATCTTCTCCTTTCCCCCTTCTGATGACCAGGTGGCGAATCGCATCTCTGCATGTCTGGCAGACATATCAGTGTGGATGACGGATCACCACCTCAAGCTGAACCTCGGCAAGACGGAGCTGCTCTTCCTCCCGGGGAAGGACTGCCCATTCCATGATCTCGCCATCACGGTTGACAACTCCATTGTGTCCTCCTCCCAGAGCGCTAAGAACCTTGGCGTGATCCCGGACAACACCCTGTCGTTCTCAACTAACATCAAGGCGGTGGCCCGTTCTTGTAGGTTCATGCTCTACAACATCCGCAGAGTACGACCCTGCCTCACACAGGAAGCAGCGCAGGTCCTAATCCAGGCACTTGTCATCTCCCGTCTGGATTACTGCAACTCGCTGTTGGCTGGGCTCCCTGCCTGTGCCATTAAACCCCTACAACTCATCCAGAACGCCGCAGCCCGTCTGGTGTTCAACCTTCCCAAGTTCTCTCACGTCACCCCGCTCCTCCGCTCTCTCCACTGGCTTCCAGTTGAAGCTCGCATCCGCTACAAGACCATGGTGCTTGCCTACGGAGCTGTGAGGGGAACGGCACCTCAGTACCTCCAGGCTCTGATCAGGCCCTACACCCAAACAAGGGCACTGCGTTCATCCACCTCTGGCCTGCTCGCCTCCCTACCACTGAGGAAGTACAGTTCCCGCGCAGCCCAGTCAAAACTGTTCGCTGCTCTGGCCCCCCAATGGTGGAACAAACTCCCTCACGACGCCAGGACAGCGGAGTCAATCACCACCTTCCGGAGACACCTGAAACCCCACCTCTTTCAGGAATACCTAGGATAGGATAAAGTAATCCTTCTCACCCCCCTTAAACGATTTAGATGCACTATTGTAAAGTGGCTGTTCCACTGGATGTCTTAAGGTGAACGCACCAATTTGTAAGTCGCTCTGGATAAGAGCGTCTGCTAAATGACTTAAATGTAAAATGTAAATGTAAATTATCTACCAAGGGAATTCTCTTCGTTTATAATCACAGCCGTATATAGTCCCCCCCAAGTAGACACATCATTGGCCCTGAACTAACTTTATTTGACTCTATGCAAACTGGAAACCACATATCCTAAGGCTGCATTTATTGTAGCTGGGGAGTTTAACAAGGCTAATCTGAAAACAAGACTCCCTAAATTGTATCAGCATATCGATTGCGCAACCAGGGCTGGTAAAACCCTGGACCCTTGTTATTCTAACGTCCGCGACGCATATAAGGCCCTCCCCTTCTTCCTTTCGGAAAAGCTGACCACGACTCCATTTTGTTGCTCCCAGCCTACAGACAGATACTAAAACAAGAAGCTCCCGCGCTCAAATCTGTTCAACGCTGGTCCGACCAATCTGATTCCACGCTTCATGACTGCTTCGATCATGTGGATTGGGATATGTTCCGCATTGCGTCCAACAACAACATTGACGAACACGCTGATTCGGTGAGCGAGTTCATTAGAAAGTGCATTGACGATGTCGTACCCATAGCAATGATTAAAACATTCCCAAACCAGAAACCATGGATTGATGGCAGCATTCGCGTGAAACTGAAAGCGCGAACCACTGCCTTTTAACCAGGGCAAGGTGACCGGAAACATGACCGAATACAAACAGTGTAGCTATTCCGTCCGTAAGGCAATCAAACAAGCTAAGCGTCAGTATAGAGACCAAGTAGAGTCACAATTCAACAGCTCAGACACAAGAGGTATGTGGCAGGGTCTACAGTCAATCACGGATTACAAAAAGAAAACCAGCCCCGTCGCGGACCAGGATGTCTTGCTCACAGACAGACTAAATAACTTTTTGGCCAGCTTTGAGGACAATACAGTGCCACTGACACGGCCCGCTACCAAAACCTGCGGACCCTCCTTCACTGCAGCCGATGCGAGTAAAACATTTAAACGTGTTAACCCTCGCAAGGCTGCAGGCCCAGACGGCATCCCCAGCCGTGTCCTCAGAGCATGCGCAGACCAGCTGGCTGGTGTGTTTACAGACATATTCAATCAATCCTTATCCCAGTCTGCTGTTCCCACATGCTTCAAGAGGGCCACCATTGTCCCTGTTCCCAAGAATGCTAAGGTAACTGAGCTAAACGACTACCGCCCCGTAGCACTCACTTCCGTCATCATGAAGTGCTTTGACCCCGCCCTGTGCAACTGGGTACTGGACTTCCTGACGGGCCGCCCCCAGGTGGTGAGGGTAGGTAACAACATCTCCACCCCGCTGATCCTCAACACTGGGGCCCCACAAGGGTGCATTCTGAGCCCTCTCCTGTACTCCCTGTTCACCAACGACTGCGTGGCCATGCACGCCTCCAACTCAATCATCAAGTTTGCAGACGACACTACAGTGGTAGGCTTGATTACCAACAACGACGAGACGGCCTACAGTGTCGAGGTGAGGGCCCTCGGAGTGTGGTGTCAGGAAAATAACCTCACACTCAACGTCAACAAAACAAAGGAGATGATTGTGGACTTCAGGAAACAGCAGAGGGAGCACCCCCCTATTCACATCGACGGGACAGTAGTGGAGAGGGTAGTAAGTTATGTTCCTCGTCGTACACATCACGGACAAACTGAATTGGTCCACCCACACAGACAGCGTTGTGAAGAAGGCGCAGCAGCGCCTCTTCAACCTCAGGAGGCTGAAGAAATTCGGCTTGTCACCAAAAGCACTCACAAACTTCTACATATGCACAATCGAGAGCATCCTGTACGGCAACTGCTCCACCTACAACCGTAAGGCTCTACAGAGGGTGGTGAGGTCTGCACAACGCATCACCGGGGGCAAACTACCTGCCCTCCAGGACACCTACACCACCCGATGTCACAGGAAGGCCATAAAGATCATCAAGGACAACAACTTCCCGAGCCACTGCCTGTTCACCCCGCTATCATCCAGAAGGCGAGGTCTGTACAGGTGCATCAATGCAGGGACCGAGAGACTGAAAAACAGCTTCTATCTCAAGGCCATCAGACTGTTAAACAGCCACCACTAACATTGAGTGGCTGCTGCCAACACAACTCCAGCCACTTTAATAATGGAAATTGATGGAAATTGATGTAAAAAATGCTACTTAATATGTTTACATACCCTACATTACTCATCTCATATGTACAGTATATGTATATACTGTACTCTATATCATTTAAAATATATATATATATTTCACCTTTATTTAACCAGGTAGGCTAGTTGAGAACAAGTTCTCATTTACAAGATAAAGCATAGCAGTGTGAACAGACAACAACACAGAGTCACACATGGAGTAAACAATAAACAAGTCAATAACACAGTAGAAAAAAAGAGTCTATATACATTGTGTGCAAAAGGCATGAGGAGGTAGGCGAATAATTACAATTTAGCAGATTAACACTGGAGTGATAAATGATCAGATGAACATGTGCAAGTAGAGATACTGGTGTGCAAAAGAGCAGAAAAGTAAATAAATTAAAACAGTATGGGGATGAGGTAGGTAAATTGGGTGGGCTATTTACAGATGGACTATGTACAGCTGCAGCGATCGGTTAGCTGCTCAGATAGCAGATGTTTAAAGTTGAAATAAAAGTCTCCAACTTCAGCGATTTTTGCAATTCGTTCCAGTCACAGGCAGCAGAGAACTAGCCACTTTAAACTATGCCACTTTGTTTACATACCCTACATTACTCATCTCATATGTATATACTGTACTCGTTACCATCTACTGCATCTTGCCTATGCCGTTCTGTACCATGACTCATTCATATATCTTTATGTACATATTCTTTATCCCTTTACACTTGTGTGTATAAGGTAATAGTTTTGGAATTGTTAGGTTAGATTACTCGTTGGTTATTACTGCATTTTCGGAACTAGAAGCACAAGCATTTCGCTACACTCGCATTAACATCTGCTAACCATGTGTATGTGACAAATAACATTTGATTTGATTCAGATTTTCTGACTTCATACACTGCACTCTTTGAGAGAGGTAGTTAGCAAACCAGGCCAAAGACACCAAAACTCCTTAGCCGGCCCACAAGAATGGAATGATGCACCATATCAAAAGCTTTGGCCAAGTCAATAGAAATAGCAGCATAACATCGATTAGAATCAAGGGCAATGGTGACATCATTGAGGACCTTTTAAGGTTGCAGTGACACATCCATAACCTGAGCGGAAACCAGACTGTATACCAGAGAGAATAGTATAGACATCAAGAAAGCCAGTTTTTCCAACACTTCTGTTAAACAAAGCAAAATGGTAATAGGCCTATAACAGTTAGAATCAGCTTGATCTCCCCCTTTAAATAAAGGACGAACTGTGGCTGCCTTCCAAGCAATGGGAACCTCTCCAGAGAGAAGAGACAGGTTAAAAAGGTCAGAGATAGGTTTGGGGTTCATAGGGGCAGCAACCTTAAAGAAGAAAGGGTCTAAACCATCTGACACAGGTGGGGTTTTTTTAGGTTAAGTTTAAGGAGCTCCTTTAGCACCTCGGACTCATTGACCGCCTGCAGGGAGAAACTTTGTAGCGGGGCAGGAGAAAAAGAGGGAAGAGCATCGGGGCTAGTCACATTAGAAGGGCTGGGAGATGAGGAAATGTTGGACGGGCAAGGAGGCATGGCTGAGTCAAATAGGAATCCTGACTTAATGAAGTGTTGACTTAAAGAGCTCAGCCATGTGCTCCTTGTCAGTAACAACCACATCACCAACATTAAGGGACATGGGCAGCTGTGAGGAGGAGGGTTTATTCTTCAGGTCTTTAACCATTTTCCAGAACGTCTTTGGGTTAGACCCACAGAGAGAAAACAGCTCCTTAAAGTAACTAACGTTGGCCTTCTGCATAGCCTGAGTGCACTTTCTTCGCATTTGCCTGAATGAGAGCCAGTCAGTAATTCTTGAGGTGGAGTAACACTGCAAGATCACGGTCGAACCAGGGGCTGAACCTGTTTTTAATTCTCATTTTCTTTATGGGGTCGTGTTTGTTAACAATACCACTGAAAATATAAAAAAAAGAAGTTCAAAGTGTCTTCGACAGAGGGGATCAATCTGATTCTATATCATTTTACAGAGGCCAGTTCATGAAGGAAGGCTTGCTCATTAAAGTTTTTTAGCAAGCGTCTATGACAAATCAGGAAAGGTCGTTTCACTGAGCAGCCATTACAAACACAGGCTGTAAAACAGTGATCACTAAGGTCATTACAGAAAACACCAGACTGATTTTTCAGGATAGCATCGAGGAGAGTAGCCTTTTCTGGGTGTTTGGGATTGGTAATAATCTGAGAAAGATTTAGGGAGTCCCATTGTTTTAGGATTTGATCAGGTGGTTTAAGTATGTCCCAGTTAAGGTCATCTAGCAGGACAAATTCAGACTTAGTGTAATGGGCCAGGAGAGAGCTTAGGGCAGGTAAGGTACAGGCCGGTGTTGAGTAAGGACGATAACACCCAGGAAGGAGGGGAACAGCCTATTCTGCAATATCTTCCTATTCCTCCATGTATGACACCAGCAAGGTTTCAATCCAATTGGCTACAGATTTGAAAGTGAATATTCTAAAGTCTGCAAAAAGAAAATATGTACATTTGTACAACGGGTGGGTCTAATCCTGAATGCTGATTGGTTAAAACCTCTTAGGGAAGCTGCGAATTTTCACAGCTTTTTGTTAAAAATCGCGCAACATTTCAGCGCCCTGCTATTCATGCCAGGAATATAGTATATGCATATGATTAGTATGTGTGGATAGAAAACACTCAGACATTTCTAAAACTGGTTAAATCACGGCTGTGACTATAACAGAACGTGCGTTTCATCGAAAAGTGCAGGAAAATCTGATCACTGAAAATGGAAATAAATATCCATGCGCCACTTCCAGGAATTGTTAAAGGTGAACCGGATTAAATGAGGTCGAGGTTGCAGTACCTACAGCTTCCACACGATGTCTAGAGTCTTGTCATTTGCTTCGGCTTTGTTTCTTGGTCAAACCGGAACAAGGGAGCCGATTTCCTCCGGTCTCCGACAGGATATTTTGGTTGAGATTTCTCCGGACATTTTTTCCAGACGGACACCTATAGAATTTACATAGCCTCCTGATCAATTTTATTGCTTATTAACGTGTACTAATACCTAAAGTTGCATTACAAAAGTATTTCGAAGTGTTTTGTGAAAGTTTATCGTCAACTTTTTTAATTAAAAAAATGACGTTATGTTAGAAAACGCTATTTTTTTCCGTTGTTCACACAGTATTCATAGATCGATATCTAGGCTATATATGGACCGATTTACTCTGCGTTTTGAGTAGCCCCCGGCTATCGCAAAATCTGTCGTTAGGTGACGTTGCTGTATTCTGGGGGATACATGCTATCAGATAATAGCTTCTCATGCTTTTGCCGAAAAGCATTTTACAAATCTGACTTGGTGGATAGATTCACAACGAGTGTAGCTTTAATTCACTACCTTGAATGTGTATTTTAATGAAAGTTTAATGACAGTTTGAGTTTTATCAAAAACTATTGGTGGCGCTCTGAAACTCTGCTGAGTGGTGTTCCTGCCAGGGAACTGTATTCTGCTACATCTGTTATGCAGGTGAGTGAGGACCCAACAGCGATTCAACAGAAACAGAGTCTTTTAATGTCCAAACAGGGAAAACATAAATCCTCTATCTTTGCAGGAGAGTCCTCCTTCTAGTAGTAGAGGAGAGTTGCAGGGCTAGCGGCAACAGACTGCAGGTCCCTCTGGGTAGGCGCGGGCCGTAGAGGACAGAGACACCTGCTCACACGCAGCATCTGATGAAGAGGCAGATTACGACAGGACGGGACAAGGGCAAAGCAAACAAGAATCCGACAAGGACAGAAGCAGAAACAGAGAGAGAAATAGAGACTTAATCAGAGGGCAAAAGAGGAGACAGGTGTGAGAGAGTAAACGAGGTCGTTAGGAGAATGGGGAACAGCTGGGAGCAGGAACGGAACGATAGAGAGAGAGAGAGATAGTAACCTAATACGACCAGCAGGGGGAAACGAAGAGAAGAGAAAGCACAGGGACAAGACATAACATGACAACATCCTTAAGAAGTTTTTAAAAGCGCATTCCAGCCGGTGTCTATTCCACAAATTACCACCGGCTAAATCTGAGGTTAAAATGCCTATTTACTCTGTTCCATCTGACTGTGCAATCCACAGTCTCATCAGCCCATTAAGGGAAGTTATAAACTTGATCTCCAACAGTGTCTGTCTGAACGTGTAGGGGTCAGGACGAGAGAGAGAGGCAGACTGCGTTTCTCAGCCAGTCGAAATCATGAATCCGCTGGCTTAATTTTAATGGATATATACAAAGTGCCTCATTAGCTCATTGTTATGGATGTATCCAAATAAATGTCACTAGAAAACAGCTTAAACAAATGCAGCTACTGCTGTTATTCTGTCTGCACTGTTTGACATGACTGTAAGTTAGTTGTAGTTGGCCAGCTAGTAAGCAAGGGATAAGAACGTTGCCAGCCAGTGTGGCAATGGATCATTTAGAACGAACGACTGGGTCGCGTCCATAGACAAAAAGACTGAACGACTGGCAAACGATCAGCCGGTTTGGGTAGCAACCCTAGATTTGCTTTGGGACTATATCTTGTGGAAGGATGAAATAGTATGAATAAATTCATCAAAATAATGTTTTTAATTAAAATATGTTAATCATTATTTGAATATGTTGGTAACCCGTTGTATTTCAAAATTCCAAAAGCACTCGCACATCTGAGCTATCTTTTTTTTGAAGTCGCATGGCAACAGTTGAATAAAATGAGAAAAAAGAAGAAACTCGCACACTGCTCTTGATAGTAACACTGCTCTTTAACCAGCTGTATAAACAACACCAGTGCCAATATATCCTCCAAACACTTGTTTCTCGGGCATTATCACTTAATTACCCACCAGTAACTAGGTTTCCATCCAACCTTTTTATATGAGTAAAGTACCTCAGATAAAAAATGTGATGACAGGCGTGATGGAAACAGCAAATTTGTCGGTAAACTTTCCAAATGTCGAAAAAAACTAAATATGCCAGACAAACGTGGGATCTTTTTGTGTTGGTAAATGATGCGAGAAATATCAGTGGGAACTCATGCAAGAGCAAATATTGATATAATAACCAACCGTTATATCAAAGTAAACTTGGAGTTACACTATGATATGGTGTGTGATCCTCCCACTAAAACTTGGGAAAGCAAACAGTTTATTAGGCTACAGATTAAATAAATTACGATGAGTTTCACAAATTGGTGAAAATGCTCCTTTCCAGTAAATATTGAGGGTCTTATTCTGGTGACATGTTGATCGATGCTTGACTGCTGTTTGACAAGCAAAAGTAATCTCGCTCTTCTGTCCATAATAATCTAGTACAGAAGTTCCCAAACCATTTTACTCAGTCCCCCATTCCAGCATTGGGGAACATCCCGCAGATTGAGGGATGGGTGGCCATATCCATGCGCCCCCGCCCCACCCGCCAACCCCCAGGGGGGTGCGCCCCACATTTTGCGAACCACTGATGTAGTAGACTATACCCACATTATATCTGCGAGCTGTTGGCTAGAGCGCTCGTTCCAAGGCCAGAGTGGGCACATTCGCTATATAACACAACATTTGCTTGTGACAAAACCATATCGTCAGTAGAGTTGACGGTTCATGGGAATTTCACTGCAAAAGTAATTTTTATGTGCACTACATCATCACATGCATCCTTTCATCAGCAACAAGTCAATTTGATGGAAATCCATCTTTGGTGGGAAAATGCGTGTTTAATGCGGATTTTAGGATATTAACCTAGCTACAGGTGTGTTTCTATCAAAAGTACTTGTTGCAAATAAAAATCAGTGAGTGATGACAGTGCACACAAAATGTAGTTTTTAGGAAAATGTTTCACGTACCAAATGTTTTAGGGGAAATGTCAGTGTTTCCATTGCATTTTCAACTCTACTGGTAGTTTTGTCAAAGTTTTTTGCATTAAATAGCAAATGGTCTACTCTGGTCTTGGCACATGTACTCTAGCCAACAGATCGCAGTTACAGTGTGGGTAGGCTGTGCGGGTAGGCTAATCTACATGATGAGATTATAATAGATAAGAGTGAGAATATTTGCATCTGTGAAACGGCAGTCAATCATCGATCATTATGTCACCATAATCAGAACCACAATATTTATTGGAAAGAAGCATCAATCTCATCATTGTGCACTGTTCATCATTGTGAAGTTCATCATAATTTATTTGATCTGTAGCCTAATAAACTGCATGGTTTCACGAGTTGTAGTGGGAGGACCACATAACATATGTGACTCCAAGTTTACTTCGATATGATGGTTACTATATCAATACTTGCGCATAAAGCGTTTCCACCATTAATAAAATAAGAACTGTCTTATAAATTCACGTTATTTTAGAACAGATTGTCGTTTTGCTATGTTTTTGGGGGAAGAACATTGTTTGCATCCATGAGCTAGCTAGCTTTTTTTATGACCAGTACTGTAAGTGCGCGAGACAACTTTACCAGCATCATAGCATACGTATCGATGAATCGTTGTGACATATGAAATGAGTGATAGTGTAATCAATGTGTAATAACTACGTAGAAAATTAATGAACACATTCAATTATTATGTGACGTGCAGTCATATTCAGATCCTGATTGGTCAACATGCTTATTTGACACATCATATAGTATTATTTGACGTGTATCTTTTTTGACATGCAAAGACCCAAACAGCGTTCCATAGAAATCTTGGTTGAGAATGAAACGACTGAACAAATGAACAATGAAACAGCACAGCAAGTAAGTGAAATAAATAGGTTTTGATGATGTTTTACTGATAATGGGGACATACGTAAATGCCAACAAAATAACTTTTTGGTCAGTGTGTGTGTGTACGTGTGTGTGTGTGTAACCTTTATTTAAGGCAAGTCAGAAAATAACAAATTCTAATTTACAATGATGGCCTTCCCCAGTCAAACCCGGACGACGCTGGGCCGATTGTGCGCCGCCCTATGGGACTCCCAATCATGGCTGGATGTGATACAGCCTGGATTCGAACAAGAGACTGTAGTGACGCCTCTTGCACTGAGATGCAGTGCCTTAGTCCGCTGCGTCCATGTGTGTGTGTTAACTATTTAACTGTAATAGAATGCTTAAAAGGCCACTAATTTTAAATATCGGTTATCGGTATCGTTTTTTTTTTTTGTCAAGGAAAGTATTGGATATCGATATAGGCCAAAAATGTCATTTCGGGGGATCACTACGCTCAGGTGTTGTTTTTTTATACGCCTGCTATTTTAAGTTACTCCATCTGTTTCCTTCAAAATGGAAATGGCGGCGCATTTCCCACTAAACACGTTGGTTTGTCAATATTGCTCTTTTACTACCTACTACCTGCACCTACTACCATACCCCGTGTCAAAGCACTTACATCTTTTGTCTTGCCTATTCCCCATCTGAATCCATGTCTAAATTGTCTCAAGGCTTAAAAATCATTCTTTAACCTGTCTCCTCCCCTTCGTCTACTAGTAGATCTAGTAGATTTAATAGGTGACATCAATAAGGGATCATAGCATTCACCTGGGTTCACCTGGTCAGTCTATGTCATGGAAAGAGCAGTGTTTTGTACACTACGTGTATAATTGAATCAGTGTGAGAGTTATTTAGCAAAGCATTTTATCATTATGTTTTAGATATCGTAACTGGTACCCATGTCAGGAAATAAATTATGACATTGCAGTTGATGTTCAGATAAAGCAGAATTTCTTATAGCCAGTGGTGATGATCTGAAGAACAGGGGGCAAATTTCCTGTAATTGACTGATACATCATACATATATTATCCGAGTGTTAGCACAGAGTTGCTTTCAAAGGATGTGGGAAATTGGCAAGATAGCCTTCTATTAGACCATCTACTCCTTTACATGTCATTCACATTGGTTCCAATTCCCTTGCACCTTTTCTGTGTCGAGTAGTGTTGAGTCATATTGACATAGAAATGAAATTGTAGAATTTCTCTGAGCAGTTGCGTTATGTGCATGCAGATAGTTTTCAATCAACATTCCTTTGTAATGGAATGTTGCCACTGAATTTTTTTGAAATAACTTAATATGGTATTTTGAGCAGCACACTTTCAGCTGGCCATAATTCGCAGATGCAACGTCTGTGTTTATCCCATATTCTGAAATATGTTGACAACACGCCGGATCCTTTTTCACACATTTTTTTCAGTTGGTGGGTTCCAATCGTCTTGAAAGGCTTTTCAAGTAAAGGAATGTCCTCAACATACCCTGCACAAACAGTCCAAAAGGATGTCAATGAAAAGGCTGTATGTAACAGATGTCTGGGACTAGGACTAAAATGTGCTTATGTTTGTCTTTTGGTTGCTGTTGGAGTGTAACTAAAGCATGCAAAAGAGTGATCCATTTACTGAGTGACTCTGCAGCACTTGCTATCCATCAGCTTACCCGGCCAGAGGACGGAGGTTGTATTTGGGATGACTCCGGGAACAATGTATGTATACAAATAAAATACATGATAGGTCAGTGTACAAGATATGGGATAATCTCTCTTTACTCTGAAAAAAAAGGACTAATTTGGGAAGGTCGGGGACCCCAGGCACGTGCCCTGCATGCCCGTTCGTTCAGTTATCCAGCCCTAGTTGTCACACCCCCATAGGGACTTTTAGAGTGCCTTTAAAGTGCAAGTGCATTGTTGCAACAGGATGCCTCTTTGGAGCACATCAATCTGATGTAGGCTTTTCAGGATGGTTTTGCGTAACAAAATAATCAGGGTACAGTTTGTCACCGTTTTGCATCCCTTTTTGGAACATATTTCTGCTTCAATAATAAACTGGTAATACACTTCTATATTAAATAAAGTCACATTTTCCACGTTTCAAAAGGGCCATGGACATGCAACACTTTGGACAATGTATTCATAAAAGACTCCCTTATCCATGAGTGAATTCCAGCACAATTCACGAGCACCTCACAGATGTATATGTCAGCTGGACGAAGGCTGTCCCTGGCCTATTTGACACTTTGAGTCCTCCGTGCCCCATCTTTACTGTCGATTTTCCCCCCACAGAAGTCAGTATGACCGCATAACATGGGAAATACTTGTCAAGACTCGCTCTCTGTTTGAAAAAGTATGCCTGATTTCATGGCAGGGCTTCTAAATCGCTTGTTCACTCTACAGTGGGAGGAATTACCTCATCATAGCCTCGTTACTGCCGTGGATGATGTTGCTTCAAAATGGGTGTGTCCGTCTAAAAGCCTATTTGTCCTGTGGGGAGGTATTGACCTGTGCCAGATACGAATCCATCGACCCACCAAAAGCATGGCCTCTATGTTGATAACGCGAATGTCCGTCTCCACGCTTGCATGCATGCTTTACATGTGGGGAAACTGCTAAACTGTTCAACTGGGGGAAAAGGCTAGATATTTACTCTGTGGAATGACACATCAGGTTTTTACCTATACTGTTGTTAACATTTCTTCAACGAGCTTTGTACATGCATGGGAAACCTTTGACACATATCCAGATAAGCTATTTTGAGTTTCCTAAAAAAAAAATTGGCTGGCAATTCAGAGCTCACATAAAGAGTCTGATTACTGAAGAATAACAACCACTTTTCGTATCTCTTCTGAAAGTGTGCCTGATTTCATGAATATCAATCATGAAAAGTGCATTACTCTCCCCGCACACATTCGCAGCTTATTCATCTAGACTTAACTATTGCATTTGGTAAAATGACACAATCAAGCCTTTCCATGTAAATGTGGCTGTTACATATGAATAGAGGATCTAAAAAAAGATTGTACCAAAGACATCTCCCAAAAAGCAGGTTACATGTGAAATAAGTCCTTGTTAACCACCACGTCTTTCTTTTGATTTAGAAGACTCGCTCATACTGGATTCTCTGCTGCTGTTGACAGATCAGTACGTATTGCTAACCCTCTCTGTCAAAAGGAATTACTGCTAGTAGTAGCAATGAATTAATTAATTAATTTGTAAAGTGCTTTTCATTATACAGAACAATCTAAAATTGCATGAAATAAAAACCAAATAGAAAGAAAATAGACAACTAGACATGGCAAACGACTCAAAGAACACAGCTGACACTACAAGGGACAAAGACACCTAGGAGCACAGCTATCAACAGAAAGACCGTTTTAAAAGGAGCCCAGAGTCTTCAGGTGTGCCGGTAGGGCCTTCCAGAGCCTGGGGCCGGTCAAGCTTAAAGGCCCAAGGAGCGGAGCTTGGTGCTGGAGGTGTGGAGGAGCAGGCTATCGCTTGACCTGAGGGTGCAGGTGGGGGTTATAGAGGGAGAGCAGTTCTTTGAGATAAAGAGGGGCATTGCCATGACTACACTGGAAAGCCAGCAGGAGGGTTTAAAACCAGAATACGGAATTACTATCACATTGTCCCTATCATCTGAATATTAAAGGGATGTTCTTACACTTGAGCTCCCTCTTATCCAACTGCACTCAGTTAAACCTGGTTGTATCGTCATCATGTCCCGATTGCCATCTCATTTCATGTATGTAACCGACAGGATCATCACTGTATGTGCATACTCCTTGGGCTCTTCCAAAAGAGGAGCAGTATGTGAGGAGAATGGATGTGTCGTAGCCACTGTCACAGTCAACGTGACCGACAACTTCTTTGGACACGTTATCAGCCAGCAGATTGAGATGTGTCACATGCTGTCAGGGCTGAGGGACACTATAAAAACAGGGCAACATCTAACTCAGAGCTGTGCCTCCAGGGACAACTACAAAATGGCTGCTATCTACAGGTCTGTCTGTCAGACGCCATGCATAATTGATTTAAGATTGTGTGCTCTTCAGTGGTGTGAGATAATTAAAGTTGGTAAAGACTCAATCAATAAAGAACTTGTCATTTATTTAGTTATGCAACTTTAAATTGGGTTGTTCCATTTGATTTCAATCACTTTTTGACCCCTTTTTATTTGAATGAAACTTTCTGTACATATAGTACTTGCCCATGGTAGAAGTGGTCAGAAAGTGGAATTTTGGACCTGAATGCCAAAACATTCAGGAAATAGAGGTGCTTAAAGTTGCACATGACCCGCACATGATTCTTTCCCCCCTAATAGCACTGACTTTGCTGATAGCTACTTTATTTAGGAAAAATGTACTTATTATGACTAAGATAATGTATGTGGTTGTCCCATTTAGCTATCTTAAAGTGAACGCAATAGCTGAGCGTCTGATGTCAACATCAGAAGCTTCCTCCCTAAGTTTGTTTTACTCACTGCTTTAGCACACTCTGCCAACCCTGATGTCCTTGCCGTGTCTGAATCCTGGCTTAGGAAGGCCACCAACAATTCTGAGATTTTCATACCCAACTACAACATTTTCCGTCAAGATAAAACTGCCAAAGGGGGAGGAGATGCAATCTACTGCAGAGAGAGCCTGCAAAGTTCTGTCATACTTTCCAGGTCTATACCCAAACAGTTTGAACTTCTAATTTTACAAATGAACCTCATCCAGAAATAAGTCTCTCACTGTTGCCACCTGCTATAGAACCATCTCCGCTCCCAGCTGTGCCCTGGACACCATTTGTGAATTGATCGCCCCCCATCTCGCTTCAAAGTTTGTTATGTTAGGTGACCTAAACTGGGATATGCTTAACACCCCGGCAGTCCTACAATCTAAGCTAGATGTCCTCAATCTCACACAAATCCTCAAGGAACCCACCAGGTACAACCCTAAATCCGGAAACATGGGCAACCTCATAGACATTATCCTGACCAACTTGCCCTCCAAATACACCTCCCCTGTCTTCAATCAGGATCAAAGCAATCACTGCCTCATTGCCTGTATCCGCTATGGGTCCACGGTCAAACGACCACCCCTCATCACTGTCAAACGCTCCCTAAAACACTTCTGCGAGCAGGCCTTTCTAATCGACCTGGCCAGGGTATCCTGGAAGGATATTGACCTCATCCCGTCAGTCGAGGATGCCTGGTCATTCTTTAAAATTAATTTCCTCACCATCTTAGAGAAGCATGCCCCGTTCAAAAAATGCAGAAGTAAAAACAGATATAGCCCTTGCTTCACTCCAGACCTGACTGCCCTTGACCAGCACAAAAACATCCTGTGGCGGACTGCAATAGCATCGAATAGTCCCCACGATACGCAACTGTTCAGGGAAGTCAGGAACCAATACACGCAGTCAGTCAGGAAAGCAAAGGCAAGCTTTTTCAAGCAGAAATTCGCATCATTTTGGGACACTGTAAAGTCCACGGAGCTTCCAGAGCTGCGTCCAGAACCAGAGCCACCACCAAGGATAGATGCACACCCGGACCCTCCCCTATAGGTTCAGGTTTGCGGCCGGGAGTCCGCACCTTTGGGGGGGGGGTACTGTCACGACCTGACCTTAGATATCTGTTTTTCTATATACTTTGGTTAGGTCAGGGTGTGACTAGGGTGGGTGCGCTAGTTTTGTACGTCTAGAGTTTTTGTATGTCTAGGAGTTTTGTATGTCTATGTTGGCCTGATTTGGTTCCCAATCAGAGACAGCTGTTTATTGTTGTCTCTGATTGGGGATCATATTTAGGTAGCCATTTCCTCGTTTGTGTTGTGGGATCTTGTCTACATTGAATTGCCTGAGTGCACACCTGTAGCTTCACGTTTCATTTGGTTGTTTGTTAGGAGAGTTTCAGTTGATTAAAATTATGTGGAACTCTACTCACGCTGCGCCTTGGTCTCCTCTTTACGACGATCGTGACACACTGCCAGGGAAACTAAGCCAAAGCATGGATTGCTGTCATTACTTGTAGCCTACATCAACTGCATACAGGTTAAGGAACCAATGTTTTTTTTGTTGTAATTTGGGTGAATCTTTGTGGTAGTAAATAGAAGTTAAAATGTCAATTAAATGTAAATGGTGTACCAGCTAAAGTACAGTGGTCTGAAGGGATATGTCCATTCTATGAATGATATTTATACTGTATGATTGAAATGACACACCCTGTATTCAAGAGCATGCGGTGTCCCAACTGATGGCAGGCACAACACAAACACCTAAGATGTCAATTAGAGACTAAAGGCCAGTTGATACTTTGTAAAATGACATCTCTGTAGGCAATTAGAATGCAACGTTTTGCTGGTCAATTCCGGAGTAATGTCTGTAGACCGTTGCTGCAACTGTCAGTTTCCTTGATGCACCGACATGAAAAAGGTTTAAATCTCTGTGACTGTCATGTTGGCATGAAGGATCGGGAGACAGACACAGGAATGCGTAATCATTTTTTAAATGAATAGTAAGGCCAAATTACAGAGTGTCGTGTAGGGGCACGTGGATGAAGACCAAACAAACACATAACAAAAACACAGGTTTGAAACCCAAACAAAAGAGCGAGGAGTACCTCAAACAAATAACACATGCGCACAATGAATATCACACCGGATGAGACCTGTAATCATTTGCGCGATCCCAAGGGCACGAAAGCCCAAAACACACAGCAAAGGTACTCACACGCACCAACGGACATTGAAACAATAAACGACAGCCCAATGGAAACCAAATGGCACATATATACAAATACTAAATAGTGGGAATAGGGGACAGGTGTGCGTGACGAAAGTTCCGAAGGGATCCGTGACAGTGACTGTCGCAATGTCTGTTGTCATGGTTACCGGACTGCCCCAGCAACAAGGCCAAATCTTCCTGTGACAAGATGACGCAGGAGTTTTAAAAAATCTGATGGAATGACCTACCTTTATATTTTCATATTTTTATTTAACTGGGAAAGTCAGTGAAGAACAAATTCTTATTTATAATGACGGCCGACCAAAAGGCAAAAGGCCAACTGCGAGGACTGGGGCCTGGGATTAAAAATGTTAAATAAACACAATACAAATATAGGACAAAACACACATCACAACAATAGAGACAACACTACATAGAGACCTAAGACAACAACAGAGCAAGGCAAGAACACATGACAGCACAGCATGGTAGCAACACAACATCACAACAACATTGTAGAAATACAACATAGTAGCAGCATAAAACATGGTACAAACATTATTGGGCACAGACAACAGTACAAAGGGCAAGAAGGTAGAGACAACAATACATCACACAAAGCACCTACAACTGTCAGTAAGAGTGTCCATGATTGAGTCTTTGAATGAAGAGATTGAGATAAAACTGTCCAGTTTGAGTGTTTGTTGCAGCTTGTTCCAGTCTCTAGCTGCTGCAAAGTGAAAAGAGGACCGACCCAGGGATGTGTGTGCTTTGGGGACCTTTAACAGAATGTGACTGGCAGAACGGGTGTTGTGTGTGGAGGATGAGGGCTGCAGTAGATATCTCAGATAGGAGGGAGTGAGGCCTAAGAGTGTTTTATAAATAAGCATTAACCAGTGGGTTTTGCGATGGGTATACAGAGATGACCACTTTCCAGAGGAGTATAGAGTGCAATGATATGTCCTATAAGGAGCATTGGAGGCAAATCTGAAGGCCGAATGGTAAAGAACATCTAGCCGCTCGAGAGCACCCTTACCTGCCGATCTATAAATTACGTCTCTGTAATCTAGCATGGGTAGGATGGTCATTTAAATCAGGGTTAGTTTGGCAGCTGGGGTGAAAGAGGAGCGATTACGATAGAGGAGACTTTGATTTAAGTCTAGATTTAACTTTAGCCTGCAGCTTTGATATGTGCTGAGAGAACTCCCAAGTACTTGTATGAGGTGACTACCTCAAGCTCAAAACCCTCAGAGTTAGTAATAACACCTGTGGGGAGAGGGGCATTCTTCTTACCAAACCACATGACCTTTGTTTTGGATGTGTTCAGAACAAGGTTAAGGGTAGAGAAAGCTTATTGGACACTTGTTGGACACTAAGAAAGCTTTGTTGGAAAGCATTTAACACAAAATCCCGGGAGGGGCCAGCTGAGTATAAGACAGTATCATCTGCATATAAATGAGAGCTTCCTGCTGCCTGAGCTATGTTGTTGATATAAATTGGGAAGAGCGTGTGGCCTAGGATTGAGCCTTGGGGTACTCCCTTGGTGACAGGCAGTGGCTGAGACAGCACATTTTCTGACTTTATGCACTGTACTCTTTGAGAGAGGTAGTTAGCAAACCAGGCCAAAGACCCCTCAGAGACACCAACACTCCTTTGCCGGCCCACAAGAATGGAATGGTCTACCGTATCAAAAGCGTTGGCCAAGTAAATTTAAAATAGCAGCACAATATTGCAATACTCAAGGTTGCAGTAACACATCCATAACCTGAGCGGAAACCGGATTGCATACCAGAGAGAATTGTGAAAAACAGTGCAAAATATAAATAGGCCAAAAACAGTTAGGATCAGCTTGATCTCCCCCTTTAAATAAAGGACAAACCGTGGCTGCCTTCAAAGCAATGGGAACCTCACCAGAAAGGAGGGACAGGTTAAAACGTTTGGAGATAGGCTTGGCGATGATATGGGCAGCAACCTTAAGGAAGAAAGGGTCTAAACCCTCTGACCCAGATGTTTTTTGGGGGTCAAGTTTAAGGAGCTTCTTTAGCACCTCGGACTCAGTGACCGCCTGCAGGGAGAAACTTTGTAGCAGGGCAGGAGAAAAAGAGGGGAGAAGCATCGGGGATAGTCACATTAGAAGGGCTGGGAGATGAGGAAATGTTGGACAGGCAAGGAGGCATGGCTGAGTCAAATAGGAATCCTGACTTAATGAAGTGGTGATTAAAGAGCTCAGCAATGTGCTTCTTGTCAGTAACAACCACATCATCAACATAAAGGGACATGGGCAGCTGTGAGGAGGAGGGTTTATTCTACAGGTCTGTAACGGTTTCTCAGAACTTCTTGGGGTTAGACCCACAAAGAGAGAACTGCTCCTTAAAGTAAACTTTGGCCTTCCGGATAGCCTGAGTGCACTTATTTCTTATTTGCCTGAATGAGAGCCAATCAGCCTGAGTATGGGTGGGCGGTGCCTTTTTCCAGATGTAATTCTTGAGGTGGAGTAACTCTGGAAGATTACGGTCGAACCAGGGGCTGAACCTGTTTTTAATTCTCATTTTCTTATGGGGGCTTGTTTGTTAACAATACCACTGAAAATATATATTTTTTAAATAAGGTCCAAGCGTCTTCGACAGAGGGGATCAAGTTGATTCTATATTATTTTACAGAAGCCAGTTCATGAAGGAAGGCTCGCTTATTAAAGTTTTTTAGCAAGTGATATTGACACACTGTGGCAGTTAACATTACCTTGTAAATAATTATGTTGTGGTTTATTTTTCTGGAATAATATTGAATAAAAATGAGCAAAAGTAAAAGACGTTGTCAGCTATATTTTGGTAATTATTTGAACTGGCTAGCTATCTACCTAGCAACGAAACAAAACATTGTTTAGAAAATTGTTGGATGACAATAAAATGTTCATTATGTCGCTACGACAATTGTCTATAGACATGTTGATAGATGGACTGTAAACCAGCCTTTAGCTAAAACATGAGAAAATGTAACAAAGCTTTTTTTACGCGGTTGTCACCTCCTGACCTTAGTATTCTTTGTTTTCCTTGTTTTTTTGGTTAGGTCAGGGTGTGACATGGGTGATGTATGTGTTTTTGTCTTGTCTAGGGGTTTTGTATGTTTATGGGGCTGTTTCCTTTCTAGGTTATTGTATGTCTATGGTTGCCTAGATTGGTTCTAAATTAGAGGCAGCTGTCTATCGTTGTCTCTGATTGGGAACCATATTTAGGCAGCCATATTCTGTGGGTACTTTGTGGGTGATTGTTTCCGTGTCTGTGTTTGTTTCACCACACTGTACTGTTTCGGTTATTCACGGTTCGTTTATTGTTTTGTAGTGTTTCGGTTTATTTAATTAAATACAACTATGGACACTTACCACGCTGCATTTTGGTCCGATCCCTGCTACACCTCCTCTACAGACGAAGAGGAGGAAATCAGCCGTGACAGCGGTTGGTAAGAAAGGGTTTGGCTGGTGTAGGCTGTCATTGTAAATAAGAATTTGTTCTTAACTGACTTGCCTAGTTAAATAAAATAAAGGTTGGATTATTATCACATCTCATTTGAATGATTTAAAGAGGAAATGAGAATGGGCTGTTTTGCTTTTGAAATTGAAAACGTCCAGCTGGTAGCACTAGCCAGGAAAAGGACTGTATTTGCATAAGGAAAATGAAGAACACCTATCCGAAATAGAACTCAGCCTCAACGCGGTTCCATTCAGCTAGCACTGTCCTAGCTACATCATACCTTAGCCACAAGGTAGCTGTTAGGGGAGCAAGCAAGGGCTGGCTGGCTGGCTATCTACACACACTAGCTCTTTTCCTCGCTTAGTTAACCTACATTCATTAATTCATTTAGCTAGACCGAACGGGTTTCAGCCTCAAGGCTTCTCATTCGAAGGAATTTACCAACCCAAAGTTGAACCTGCGAGCCATGACCGGCACTCAAACCCCCACGTTCTTGCTCCTGTGACTCCATGATTGGTGGGAAGAATTTACACCTTCTATACATCAACTGCTTAGGAAAGGAACATACTCGAGGAGCACTCAAAGACCCAGAGTCCTGTCAGCACTGTAAGGTGCAGATTAGAGCAGGTCTGAGGAGGAGGTTCAAATGCACCTCCGTCTAGACTCCTCTGCTCACTTCTAGGCAAGTGGCCGAGGCTGAGATTCAGCCCCCCACAACCGAGCCCAGCTGGGACAAGGTTATGGATAGCCTTGATTCTCTCCCCTCGCTGTCTGACAACTTTGTGTCAGGGGATGGCGAGCTAGGGGATGACGAGGAAGACGATGGAATTAATCTTGCGGCTCTCCGTCAACTCACGACTGAAATTGAGGGTGGAAACCCTGCTCTCCCACCCTCTTAAGTCCTTACGTCTCCTTGCCTCCGGGACAAGTGATATCCTCTCCCCCTTGGAATTTGGGTTTTTAGACAAGCCGCGGCCAGACTCGACACCAAGTGTCTGCTCCGTTGGGTGCCCAAGATCCTGTAGGGAGACTCCCTTCCCGTACAGTCCCTACTAAACAACTGCTTCCCATGGTACCAGCCTGCCTTAAGGAAGCTAAGGGCTTGTGGGATAAGCCTCTCACCAACAAGTTCCCTACTAGGGGCTCCCATAGCATGGACATGCATCATATGGAGGTATTTGGGTTTGGCAACCTTTGCAGGTTGGGGTCGTCACTGGCTGACCACCTCATCTCGCCGTATGGCTAACACCGCTGCTGCCTCCCTCCATGGAAAGACAGAGCGCTTTTCTGACTCCATTTTTTCAAAAGACGTACAAAACCACAGGCCAGTCAATCAGGGCACTTAATGTGACCTCTCTATTGGCTTCCTGGAGGAAACAGAGAATCAACTTGATTAAGGCAATCTAAACTCAAATGCTTGGGATGAGATCTGTATGATTACAGACTTAAACATCCGCACCTCCCTTACTAACATCCAAGGCTGGGGTCGTACCACAATCCTGGTGGTGGTGTGAGATAAGGCTCTTTGGTTAAGCTTGTCCAGCTTGACTAACAAAGAAAAGGTGGACCTCCTGGATGCCCCTGTGACACCCAATGAGCTGTTTGGGCCCACTGTCTCCGCCATGTGGCAGAAGTGTGACCCAGGCCCTGTGTCAGCCCATTGGCTCCAGCAACCCACCCCAGCCGTATGACTGGAAAAAGGCAACAAGCTGTCCTTGGGGGTCCAAAACGACGCAGCAGTCTGCCAATACCCTGGTAAAGCCCCTGAACCAGAGCACACCTGCCGGTAAACAGTAATTTGCTGTTGCTACAGCAAGGTTCCACCCTTTTAAACCCACTAAGGGGAGCAAGAGGAGCCGGCCAACCTAGGGCACAGCCCTTGCAGCTGAGGAGGATATCGTGCAAAGCCGAAGGCTCCCTGCTCCACCCTCTCTCTTTCGGGTTTAACATACCTCCACCACGCTTATCCTCAACACAGGGTGCATGCTCAGGCCCCTCCTGTACTCTCTGTTCACCCATGACTGAGTGGTCAGTCACGTCTCCAACTCAATCATCAAGTTTTCAGACGAGGGTGAAAAGCTTCAAGTTCCTCGGCATGCACATCACTGACAACCTGAAATGGTCCATTAACACAGACAGTGTAGTGTAGAAGGCGCAACAGTGCCTCTTCAACCTCAGGAGGCTGAAGAAATGTGGCTTTGCCTCCAAGACCCTCACAAATTCCTACAGATGCACCATTGAGAGCATCCTGTCGGGCTGTATCACTGCCTGCTACGGCAACTTCATTCTCCACAATCGCAGGGCTCTCCAGAGGGTGGTGGGATCAGCCCAATGTTCTGAAGAGGCACAGTACAGGTGCATCAAAGCTGGAACATAGAGACGGAAAACAGTTTCTATCTCCAGGCCATCAGACTGTTACATAGTCACCACTAGCTGGCCTCTGCTTAGTATCTTGTTCTGAACTTTAGTCATTGTTACTAGCTGGCTACCACCCGGTACTTAACCCTGCACCTTAGAGACTGCCCTATGTACATAGTCATTGAACACTGGTCACATTACATTTTACATAATTTTTTTACTCTCTCCATATATATATATACATACTGTATTCTAGTCGAGGCCTATCCTATTTAACTACTGCTGTACACACCTTTTCGATTCATATACTGTCCATTAAGTCTATACATACGTGCTTTTACACCTGCATTGTTTGCTGTTTGGGGTTTTAGGCTGGGTTTCTGTACAGCACTTTGAGATATCAGCTGATGTACGAAGGGCTATATAAATAAATTTGATTTGATTTGATCCAATCATATACATATGCATATTTACATGTATATTCTGGACTCTGACACATTTTTGGGATTTTCCTGTATTGTTTTGTATTGTTAGCCATTACTGCATGGTTGGAGCTAGGCAGAAAAGCATTTCGTCACACCCACGATAACGTCTGATAATGCTACGCCCATGATAACACTACAACCATGATAACGTTGGATAATGCTACACCCACGATAACGTCTGATAACGCTACGCCCACGACAACGTCTGATAACGCTACGCCCACGATAACGTCTGATAACGCTACGCCCACGACAACGTCTGATAACGCTACGCCCACGATAACGCCTGATAACACTACGCCCACGATAACGCCTGATAACGCTACGCCCACGATAACGTCTGATAACGCTACGCCCACGATGACGTCTGATAACGCTACGCCCACGATAACGTCTGATAACGCTACGCCCACGATAACGTCTGATAACGCTACGCCCACGATAACGTCTGATAACGCTACGCCCACAATAACGTCTGATAACACTACACCCACCATAATATGTTTACTCGACCAATAACATTTCATTTCATTTTGATTTTAGCCATCTCTCCCCCACCCCGTCTCAAACGGCTGTGGGGAGGCATGTCTGCATTCTTGAAAAATAAACCTAAACCATAACCTAGCTAATTTTCATGATCTTGCTCACATGTGAAAAAATGGAGGAGATGCACTTTACCCCCAAGAGCTATACTCCCATAGGCTCTACCCTCAGCACCTTGTCAGGTTCTAGCTAGAGGTAGAAGTCAACATGTCCACACTCCCTCCGGTATTTTTGACAAATAGAGAATTATTACAGATTTCTATTTGCCATCTATCATGGCTCTTCCTTAAAATGTTCTGTTGCGTGCAAGCAAACGTAATAGAACAGACTCATGGGTGCACCCCCCAGGTTCTACCACCAGGGTGTGTCATCACCCTAGGTCAGGCCTGGGCAATTATTTTCCATGGGGGGCCACAGACTATATTTTTGCCATTGCGGGCCAGAATTGTATTACAGGATTGTACATCATGTGTTTGACCGTGTTGACAGATATATCTACTGTAAATCACATCCAGACATGCTACTTATTTAACTTCTTTTTTTTTTTTTACCACATCCATTTTGTCCTTTTGGTAGGTATTTTCATTATTAAACATGAACTACATGGAGGGAAAAGAACACTGTGTATTCAGCACCAAGGACAGAACTCTTGTTAGCTGGTATGCACCAGTTAACAAACAAGAAACACAAGAAAGGGAGAGAGAGCTCAACATTACATTTAAACTACTCAATCAGTGTGAAGTCTGATGCGAATTGACTAGGGAAAGGGGGTTACCTAGTCAGTTGTACAACTGAATGCCTTCAACTGAAATGTGTCTTCCGCATTACTAGAGCAGTAAAGACAGGTATAGTTTCTGACATCGCAATGCACAGGATTGCTGAGAGGTGAGTCAGTAAGAGATGATCTGTGCCTTGACTTATATTTCATCACTGAAAATGTCTGTTCACATACATAGGTTGACCCAAACCGTACAAACATCTTCTGAGCATGACTCCTAATCTTTGGAATGTTTTGTTCATCGGGGGATGCATAGAACCTTGTCAGTGACATTGTTTTGAATAGTTCTCCAATCACTGCATCAGACTGAAGATCAATAATCTCAAGTTGTAGGTCAGTGGGTGAAAGGAGAGGAAACCAACAGCATGTCATTTTCCTGCACTTTGCAATCCTCAAAACGTAGAGAAAACTCACCGTTCAAAGCACGCAGCAGCGATGTATACTTCTCCCGCTGGTCATCTGATAGGGAACAGACTAGTAGTGTCGGAAGGTGGGTGAGATTGTTGTCATCTGATAGGGAACAGACTAGTAGTGTCGGAAGGTGGGTGAGATTGTTGTCATCTGATAGGAACAGACTAGTAGTGTCGGAAGGTGGGTGAGATTGTTGTCATCTGATAGGGAACAGACTAGTAGTGTCGGAAGGTGGGTGAGATTGTTGTCATCTGATAGGGAACAGACTAGTAGTGTCGGAAGGTGGGTGAGATTGTTGTCATCTGATAGGAACAGACTAGTAGTGTCGGAAGGTGGGTGAGATTGTTGTCATCTGATAGGGAACAGACTAGTAGTGTCGGAAGGTGGGTGAGATTGTTGTCATCTGATAGGGAACAGACTAGTAGTGTCGGAAGGTGGGTGAGATTGTTGTCATCTGATAGGGAACAGACTAGTAGTGTCGGAAGGTGGGTGAGATTGTTGTCATCTGATAGGGAACAGACTAGTAGTGTCGGAAGGTGGGTGAGATTGTTGTCATCTGATAGGGAACAGACTAGTAGTGTCGGAAGGTGGGTGAGATTGTTAGCTTCTACTTGGCAGGTCAAGAGGAGTAATTTTCCATTGAAGGCCTTGACAAGGCTGTACATCTGATGTGCAAAAAGGCCCTTCCCTTGTAATTTGGAATTCAGTTCATTCATGAGGGCCAAGATGTCCACGGTGAAGGCAAAATCAGCCAACCATTCTTTATCTGGCATAAATCCACATATTTTCATTTGCAAAAACTCAGCAATCTCCGACTTCTGGTATCACACCCTTTTAAGCACCTTCCCCAAACTCAACCACCTCACGTTCGTGTGGTAGTGGAGATCTGCATGACCCGACTGTCTCTTCCAACAGTGAGACAAAAAGATTTGGCTCTTAAGTTTACCACTTTAGTGACTGTATCCACAACATGGCTCATTTTCAGAACACCTCCTGATGAATAATGAAATAAACATTCTGATCTGGGTTCAGCTCAGTTGCTTGATCTTGTATCCTTTTCAAAAGGCCAACGTTTTTTTCCTGTCAAGTTTGGGCACCATCAGTGGTCACACTGAATAACGTTTCAAAACTCTCAGCTTTGTCACACTTATTTACCTCATCCAATAAATGTTTGTGCTAAGTTGTTCTGCTCTTCATTGACTGCACTGAAGCAAGCTCCACTGTAGTTTCAAAGTCTGGGGTTATGCCTCGTAAGAATATCAACAACTGCACCATGTCAAGTGCATCACTGCTCTCATCCAGGGCCAAGGAGAAATAGGTGAAATCCTTTACCTTGTCTTTAAACTGTTGTTCCATATTCTCTGCGATGTCCTCAACACGCCGTGTCACTGTTTGTCTTGACAGGGAAACATTTTCAAACAGCTCTTCCTTGTTGGGGCAAAGTATTGCTGCAGAGTCGATTAAACATTCTTCAATGAATTTGCCCTCAGTTTAGCAATTTTGTGGGACAGTACACAGCTAGCTCTCGCAATTCCGTCATTTGCTGAATGTAGTTTGGTGAAAAGTCCTTGCTGCTTTTGCAACTGAGAAAGCAACTCTTTCGATGCACTTGCCCTCTGCTCAGAAGATATATTCCTATATTTCTCTGCATGCTTTGTCTGGAGGTGTCGGGACAAGTTGTAGTCTTTCAAGACAGTGATGCTCTCTTTGCACACTAAGCACACAGCTTTCCCTGATACCTCAATAAATAAATATTTCGATGTCCACCCTTGCTGGAACACCCTACATTCATTGTCTACTTTCCTTTTCTTTGAAATCTTTGAAAAACTAATTTTTGCGCAATTTCTAGCTAGCTACTATTCTAGCTAGGTACTATTAGTAACTGTGACGTGTGTGTCAGCCTGTCAGTCACTGTCTGTCCTCGTGCAGTTGTTATTTATAGGTGCCTTCAAAATAAATGTCCCACAAGAGTTAAATCATTACACAAAGTCAAGTATTAAATGGACTTTGAATTTGAATAACAAATACGTTTTTACTATCGCAAATTCTTTACGTGATCTGAGCATGATTCCTCGGGCCTTATTGAATCAGGTTCCGCATACGCCCCCCCGGGCCGACCTTTGCCCTGCCCTGCCCTGCCCTAGGTGAACGAGGCTTGGAATTAAGCCTGGGAACAGGTTTCTTCTACCTCACTATGAGACTCCCTTAGCCTCTTCGGGGAGCCTACGGCAACTCTGCTCTATTGATGAAGAACCCTCTTTATCGAGCTAAGGAACAGCCATTAAAGTATCAGATTACTCTTATTTTCTGGTTCAAGAAAATGGGGGGAACCGTGCCCTTTTCAGGCACCAGAGCCCAGACAGCTATCTGGTACTCCCAAGTTCACAACGCTTAGTCATCTCTCGTTCGTTCTGTTTTCTACTCCACTATACGGGAGCGAGCGAAAATACGGGAGCAAGGGACAATTCTGGTTGGCAGGGATCACTCCCCCATGGCCTAAGCGAGAATGGCTCTGAATGGGCCATTCTCACTGTATTATTACAAGTGAGGCATTTTGAGAAGTGGTGTTACCAATATACAGATCATTCCTTGACTGTGCTCTGTATCTAAGGTTTATGCTTGTTGCAGGACCTTTTTGAACAGAGGGAAGGTTGCTTCTCCTCCATTAAACAAAGTGTTTGGAAACAGGCGGTGCATTCTAGAGAAGTGGTGTGACCGAACACAGACCCTCCTTACCTCTGCTCTGTGTCTAAGGTTTCATGCTCTTGCAGAACCTTTTGAGAAGATGAAGGTTTGTATCCACTGTCTCCGCCTGTCATGGAGGCTTTGACATTAACACAGTAGGGACTTCCTCTGTTATGTCGTTTTGTGAAGGGGGGCACGTTGCATATGCCCGTGGTGGCGGCAGGTAGTCTAGTGGGGGGCTGCAGGTAGGCTAGTGGGGGGCTGCAGGTAGTCTAGTGGGGGGCTTGCAGGTAGACTAGTGGTTGTCAGCTCGGGGATTGAATCCCCCGAGCTGACAAGGTAAAAATCTGTCTTTTTGCCCCTGAGCAAGGCAGTTAACCCACTGTTCCCCGGGTGCCAAAGACGTGGATGTCAATTAAGGCAGCCCCCCGCACCTCTCTGATTCAGAGGGGTTGGGATAAATGCAGAAGACACATTTCAGTTGAATACATTCCTCGGACCTGTCTATTGTGCTTGAGGCTATTTCGCAGAAAGCTGTTTTTTTTGTTTTTTTGCAGCTGGAAAGTGTGGAGGTGCAATATTTCTCCTTAATATTGCTTTACTATTGCCCGATTCAGCAAAGCAAGTGAGTGAGCTGCATGCAGTGTAAGTCCACCATTATTTGTGCCTACTGTTACACCAGGGTTATCCTAGGTACCTTGTTACCTGGCCACACCATTTGCCTACGGTCAACAATTGTTGGTTGTCTCACCTTAGAGCTTGTGGCTTCTACCAGCTGCTCTTCACCGATTCAGAAGAAGAGCTTCTCAGCCGTCCATGTCCATTACGCACTTTGTGCATTTACTTGGATGAAACGAGAGCTTTACGCAAGAGAGACCAGCTCTTCGTTTCTTGGGCACCTCTCTGCATGGGGGAGGCATTTTTTCTCGTCAACAGCTATCCCATTGGATAGTGGAATCTATTATATTGGCTTATAATAGCAAGGGTTTTACAGCCCCCCAGAAGGCTTGGAGGACTCATTCCACCAGATTTTCGACTATGTCTTGGGCACTGCTCTAAGGTATCTCTTTAGAAGAGATTTTCAATGTGGCACGTGACCAGCCATCATACATTTATGAGTTTTTTTACAGACTAAATGTCACCGCACCTTCGTTGGCGCATGCTGTCCTCAGAGTCAGAGCCTCTGAGGGGTGATGCTGTTGGGACTAGCCTGGCTTTGGAGAGCATGTCAGCGATCCGGTAGTAGGCCATATCCCATAGTAATACATCAAAACGAGTATTTGAAACAGAATACAAGGTTACTTGCGTAACCCCAGTTCTCTGATAATATGAGTTAGATGTAGAACCACATTTCCCTGCTCGCAAGAGCGTACGGAATAGAGTCGCTCTCGAGAATGACCAGAGGACGGGCAAACAGCTCCTTATAACGAGGAAGGGCTCACCTCATTTGCCACTCGACCGGTCTGTCTCTGACAGATGTTATTTGATTGGTGTCTTTGTCATAGTGATCCGCCTGAATCGAATCCTCAAGTAACCTTGAGATTTGTATATGCTTTTAACTGTCCCATTATGCTTTGTTTCTTTCATTTCAAATGGAGCTGGGCTGGAGCTTGTTCAAGTACTTTCGTGTTCTATTGTGACAGCCGTCTTCCTGTAGACTGTTCAGAAGGGGTTTCTGAAGTTATGACCATAATTCTAGTTCTAAAATAGTCTTGCGTGTCATGTGCCTGGGCTGTTTCAGATAAGCGAGCACAATCTCCATAGAATCCCCTGTGCACAGAGTACTTGAACCTCCCCCAAAATGTTTGTCAATTTTCAGATCACAGTCACAATACATGAAATAGCTTTGCTAAACACAAATATGGGTATGTTTCAGCTATGGCTGAGACGAATGGCTTTGAGGAATTGATTGTCACCTTTTTGGCCTTAATCAACATTCGTAATAGCTTTTGGGCAATCAAAACATTTCACATGCTGATGCCAATGTTTTGATGTAGCAAACCCAGACCATTTAAAGTCTCATTATGGATTCCACCATAATGGCTTATAATGGGGTAAATCTGTCTTGCTCCCTTGTGTTATTAAAAAAAATGCCATGGTAATGTTTACCCTAGATCATTTAAATCATGTCACATCTCAAAATGAATTCAGTCCCTTCATAATGTCCTCTGGGGAAGCGATGTGCCTTGCTCTTAGTCATGCTGTCGGCACAACCACGTTAGTCTACGACCTTATGAACTTTATACATTTAGCTCACATTATGATGGTCTACCAGGATAGAGTGCACCATTACTGCACACGTTTGTCTACCAATATAAATATGCAGTAAGTGGGTTATTTCTCTGCAGTGCGTCACTGGGTATAATCAGTGCATCTTTACAGAATGTTGAGGGAATGGATTATTTGTGATACCTACTCATCCGTTTTGGATTAAAACGTCTGTTATCAATTCACAAAGTGTTGTATGTCGTTTAGAAATATGACCTGCTTTGATGAAACAGTCGGCACTAACTTTTTATAAGAAAATGTGGTCAGTCAGCAGACACTTTTATTCATATATTATCACATTTCAGGAGAAGACCCAGATGCAGACGGTGTCGAAGTAACAAAAGCTTATTACTAGAACAGGGGGCAGGCAAAACAACAGGTCAATGGCAGGCAGATCAGAGTCCTTTAGGTACAGAATGGCAGGCAGTCTCATGGTCTGGGCAGGTAGAGGTCGATTATCCAGGGTGGTGTGACAAAGTACAGAAAGGCAGGCTCAGGGCAGGCAGAATGGTCAAAACTGGGAAAACTAGAAAACAGGAACTAGAAAAAGACAGGAGCAAGGAGAAAACGAACTGGCAACAGACAAACAGAGAACACAGATATAAATACACTGGGGATAATGGGGAAGATGGGCGACACCTGGAGACAAGCACAAGACAGGTGAAGCAGATCAGGGTGTGACATATATGGTCCATGTGAAAATACCACAATCATGATCTTGCCACTTTCCACCACCACCTTCACTGAGCCAATGGAAACACAATACGGTTGTACATTTTAAACACAAAGTACTGTATACTGCATCTGGTCATATTTAATTTCTCCTCTAGGGACAGCCAAAATAACAAATAGTCTCTTCTTCAAAGCCCAAACAGACCAAATTTGAAAATAGCCTTATTTTGAGAGAGGTTGAGATCAGGTGTTGAATGGGACCCTTTTCCCAGAGTGAGTGTGCTTGGAAGAAACCCAGGATGCAACCCGAATGGCACCCTTTTCTTGTTTAAAGTGCACTAATTTTGATCAGGGCCAATAGGGCTCTCATCAAAGGTAGTGCACTACAAAGTGCATATGGTGCCATTTGGAACACAGACCCACTATAAAATGGGGCTGGATCAGCAGGTTGAGTCCCAAATGCAGCGAAGAGAAAACATTCACCACAGTGCACAATGACCATGGCCTTTGATCATCTGCTACATAAGCAAAACCATTAGCTAGATTTGTCATAGATAAATATGAAAATATCCATCTCACAGGCTCGGAGCCATAACCACAGCTTTCAAAACAGAAAACAATATTTTTTGCTCGGTTCAAAAGTGAAGTGCTCATGAGTGATTTGCACCATGAAATTGCAATTATGAATCAAGATTGACAATTATTTACATTTGTCCTGCTGTACAGAAGTTAATTTGTGGCTAGATGCACAGTGTTTGGAAGGGTTACCAACCGCATTATCTACCAAGAGAATTATCTTCGATTATAATCACAGTCGTGTACATCCCCAACAAGCAGACACCTCGACGGCCCTGAAAGAACTTCATTGGACTCTATGCAAACTGGAAACCACATATCCTGAGGCTGCATTTATTGTAGCTGGGGATTTTAACAAGGCTAATCTGAAAACAAGGCTTCCTAAATTTTATCAGCATTTCCCAGGCTGGGAAAATTCTGGATCATTGTTACTCTAACTTCCGCGATGCATACAAAGCCATCCCTCGCCCTCCAAATCTGACCACGACTCCATTTTGTTGCTCCCAGCCTATAGACAGAAACTAAAACGGGAAACGCCCGTGCTCAGGTCTGTTCAACGCTGGTCCGACCAATCTGATTCCATGATTCAAGATTGCTTCGATCACGTGGACTGGGATATGTTCCGGATAGCGTCGAAAGACAACATTGATGTATACGCTGATTCGGTGAGCGAGTTTATTAGCAAGTGCATCAGTGATGTTGTACCAACAGCAACTATTAAAACCTTCCCCAACCAGAAACAGTGGATTGATGGCAGCATTCACGCAAAACCAAAAGCGCGAACCACTGCTTTTAATAAGGGCAAGGTGACAGTGTAGCTATTCCCTCCGCAAGGCAATCAAACAAGCTAAGCGTCAGTATTGAGACAAAGTAGAGTTGCAATTCAACGTCTCAGACACGAGAGGAATGTGGCAGGGTCTATAGTCAATTACAGACTACAAAAAAACCCCGATGTCTTGCTCCCAGAGAAACTAAACAACTTCTTTGCTCGCTTTGGGGACAATATAGTGCCACCGACACGGCCTGCTACCAAAACCTGCGGATTCTCCTTCACCGCAGCCAACGTGAGTAAAACATTTAAACGTGTAAACCCTCACAGGGCTGCCGGCCCAGACAGCATCCCTAGCCGCGTCCTCAGAGCATGCACAGACCAGCTGGCTGGTGTGTTTACAGACATATTCAATCAATCCATATCCCAGTCTGCTGTTCCCACATGCTTCAAGAGGGCCACCATTGTTCCTGTTCCCAAGAAAGCTAAGGTAACTGAGCTAAACGACTATCGCCCCATAGCACTCACTTCCGTCATCATGAAGTGCTTTGAGAGACTACTCAAGGATCATATCACCTCCACCCCACCTGACACCATAGACCCACTCCAATTTGCTTACTGCCCCAATAGGCCCACAGACGACGCAATCGCGATCACACTGCCCTAACCCATCTGGACAAGAGGAATACCTATGTAAGAATGCTGTTCATCGACTACAGCTCAGCATTTAACACCATAGTACCCTCCAACTCGTCATTAATCTCGAGACCCTGGGTCTCAACCCCGCCCTGTGCAACGAGGTCCTGGACTTCCTGACGGGCCGCCCCCATGTGGTGAGGGTAGGAAACAACATCTCCCCCTGCTGATCCTCAACACTGGGGCCCCACAAGGGTGCATTCGCAGCCCTCTCCTGTACTCTCTGTTCACCCATGACTGCATGGCCATCCACACCTCCAACTCTATTATCAAGTTTGCAGATGACACTACAGTGGTAGGCTTGATTACCAACAACGACGAGACGGCCGACAGGGAGGAGGTGAGGGCCCTCGGAGTGTGGTGTCAGGAAATCAACCTCACCCTCAACGTCAACAAAACAAAGGAGATGATCGTGGGCTTCAGGAAACAGCAGAGGGAGCACCCCCCTATCCACATAGACGGGACAGTAGTGGAGAAGGTGGAAAGTTTTAAGTTCCTCGGCGTACACATCACGGACAAACTGAAATGGTCCACCCACACGCCTCTTCAACCTCAGGAGGCTGAAGAAATTTGGCTTGTCACCAAAAACACTCACAAACCTTTAGAGATGAATAATCAAGAGCATCCTGTCGGGCTGTATCACCGCCTGGTACGGCAACTGCTCCGCCCGCAAGGCTCTCCAGAGGGTAGTGAGGTCTGCACAACGCATCACCGGGAGCAAACTACCTGCCCTCCAAGACACCTACACCTACATGTCACAGGAAAGCCAAAAAGATCATCAAGGACAACAACCACCCGAGCCACTGCCTGTTCACCCCACTATCATCCAGAAGGCGAGGTCAGTACAGGGGCATCAAAGCTGGGACCGAGAGACTGAAAAACAGCTTATCTCTGAAGGCCATCAGACTGTTAAACAGCCATCCCTAACATTGAGTGGCTGCTGCCAACATACTGCCTCAAATCTCTAGACACTTTAATAATTCAAAATTGGATGTAATAAATGCAACACTAGTCACTTTAATGCCACTTTATATAATGTTTACATACCCTACATTACTCATCTCATATGACCAGTATATACTGTACTCTATACCATATACTGCATCTCGCCTATGCCGTTCGGCCATCGCTCATCCATATATTTATATGTACATATTCTTATTCATTCCTTTACACTTGTGTGTATAAGGTAGTTGTTGTGAAATTGTTAGATTACTTGTTAGATATTACTCCATGGTCGGAACTAGAAGCACAAGCATTTCGCTACACTCGCATTAACATTTGCTAACCATGTGTATGTGACCAATAAAATGTGATTTTATTTTATTTGGTTGATTTGGGAATGGGATTAGGAAGTTCATCTTGTGTTTTTTGTTCTTATATTTTTACCCTAAACTTAGAGGTTATTTGAGGGGAATGTATCCTCTGATTTCTATCCTCACGAGAGCCCAATATTATAAAGTAGACCTGTTGTGGTTCATGGTAGGAAGCTTAGATGGCTGACTAACATTGCATTACGATATTCACTCATATTGAAAGCACCTGCTCCCAAACTTGAATGAGCGTGTGGAGTTTGCCTCTCATGGCCTAAAACGATGAAAACCTGATGGGATCTCTTCCTCTCTAGGTAAAACATAATAACCTCTCGGTGAAGCGCAGGTGGGAAGCCTCCATTTATATTCCCCATCCACTTTAAAGGTCCATTGCAACCGTTTTTATCTCAATATCAAATAATTTATTGGTAACAAGTAAGTACCTTACTGTGATTGCTTTCAATTTAAAAGGTCCTAAATAAACAAAAATAGCTTCTCAGCAAAAAGCCATTTCTCAAGCAAGAATTTTGCTCGGACTGTCTGGGAGTGGTCTGAGTGGGGAGGGGAAAACTGAAAACTAGCTGTTATTTGCAGAGGTTTGGAAACCTCTTTCTTGTTGGTTTATTAACTCATTTATTGTCTGGTGATATCACCAGGCAGTCCAAAACTCTATCCTACCAAAACAGGCTGAAATTGCAAGTGATCATTTAAAACAGTTCTTACACCAAAAGGACATTATCGTAATTTTCACAATTTCACAGTATTATTCTAACCTCATACTGTGGAAATATATATAAAACACAGGAAAAATCACGTTTTTGACTGCACTGGGCATTTAACAAGCGTACGTACGCCTTTGATAATTCATTAAAGCCCAGCTTCAGCTGCCCGTCTGCAGAATCATTTAATCTATGATGAATCCATCTCCCACAAGGCACTGAGGAGACTCTGTTAGGCTCCTTTTTATAATTATTCCTAACCTGCCAGGTAATTCCTCAAGATGAAATAAAAAGTTTTGATGTTGTTGTTGTGGTAACACCACGTCACTGGATGACACTCAAGTAAAGAGGTATTTTTCATCGTTAGAAATCTGATTGTGCAGGCTTCAATACCCGAATGAAATACCACAAAGAAATTGCTCAGGGCATTATTGTTATATTGAAGATGTATTAAAAAGGCTTGCTGTGAGTGACAGCAGGGATTGACGGCTCTTGATAGAGACCATATCTACAGTACTGTGTAGACTGTTTGTAATAAAGTACAGTTATCCATTACTTTCCCTGAGGTTAAATTGGCAGTCTGGGATTGGTACATCCATTTTAGGACTTTTAAATGATATATAGCCATTGATGTACTGTAGGCGATCACAATGCATAGAGTAAGCGATACAGTAATTACTCTCTTACATACACAGTAGAGGGATATACAGTATGCAGCAAAAAAAATGACTTTGTTTGTACAACAAATTGTAGCTTCCTTAGAAAAGCTTCAACTTAAAGAATAATGGGAAATCTTTGTATTGCCTGCGAAAATGACTATTGGCGATGTGGGATTTCTAAATGCACTCTTTCATCTATTCGTAAACTTTTGAAAATACCAGAGTCTTGTGATCCCCGATTGGTAATTAGATAGTGACAGATTAATATGGTATCTCCTGGACTTATTAAATTAGTCCCATCTCAACTGCCCCCCCGTTCTCTCTTATCTCCAGGAAACAGTTGGTCGGTGTCCAGGATGTCATTTAGGCTGGAACACCACTTACTTCACATACGAGGCATCCTTTTCTGCTATTTCTCCAAAGCTCCAATACTGCATGTCTGCCCTGTCAGACTTGAATCAGACTTTAATTAACAGGCTGTCGCAGAGTTCTTTCCCAACTGTCTGGGTTTTAAACTGCCTGACCCCTTTGATTGGATATGAGGGTATTTGAGGCAACATCCTTTTTTTGTTGTTGCGATCAAAGGTTTTGTCAGACACGTCATGTCAACATGAAAACAGATAAACAACGTCATTGGAGGTCAAATATGGTGGTCATTTATGCAGCACATATACATATGTCAAAAATGCATTTGTATCTCCTATTTCATATTATGCTACATGTTGACAGTAATTGTCTTGCACATGGATTTGATACACAGGACCTTCAGAAAGTATCCACACCCTTTGACTTTTTCCACATTTTGTTACAGCCTGAATTTAAAATGGATTCAATGAGATTTTGTGTCACTGTCCGACAAATAATTGTCACACCCTGATCTGGTTCACCTGTCCTTGTGATTGTCTCCACCCCCTCCAGGTGTCGCTTACTATCCCTGGTGAATATATCCCTGTGTTTCCTGTCTCTCTTTGCCAGTTTGTCTTGTTTGCCAAGTCAACCAGCGGTTTTCCTTGCTCCTATTTTGCTCCAGTCTCTGTTTGTTTCTAGTCCTCCTGGTTTCGACCCTTGCCTGTCCTGACTACCAGCCTGCATATCCCCTTGCACTGTTTTTGGACTTGGATCTGGTTTCTGACCCCTGTCTGGCCTGACCTCGAGACTGCCTATTGCCTGGTACTGTTTGGACTCTGACCTGGTTTATGAAATCTCACCTGTCCTCGACCTGCCTTTGCCTACTCCCTTCGTTTTAATAAATATCGGAGTTCAACCATCTGCCTCCCGTATCTGCATTTGGGTCTCGTCTTACACTGTGTTTTTAGACATTTTTACAAATTAGTATAACATGAAAAGCTAAGATGCCTTGAGTCAATAAGTATTCAACCCCTTTGTCATGGCAAGTCAAAATACGTTCAGGAGTAAAACACGGCTTAACATGTCACATAATAAGTTGCATGGACTCACTCTGTGTGCAATAAGTGTTTAACATGATTTTTAAATGACTACCTCATCTCTGTACCCCACACATAGAATTATCTGTAAGGTCCTTCATTAGAGCAATGCATTTCAAACACAGATTCAACCACAAAGACCAGGGAGGTTTTCCAATGCCTCACAAAGAAGGGCACCTTTTGGTAAATGGATTTGGGGGGGGGGGAAACAGATAATGAATAACCCTTTGAGCATTGTGAAGTTATTAATTACACTGTGGATGGTGTGTCAATATACCTAGTCGAAACAAAGATACAGGCGTCCTTCCTAACTAAGTTGCTGGAGAGGAAGGAAACCGCTCTGGGATTTCACCATGAGGCCAACGGTGACTTTAAAACAGTTACAGAGTTGAATAATGTCTGGAGAAAACTGAGGATGGATCAACAACATTGTAGTTACTTCTCCATACTAACCTAAATGACAGAGTAAAAAGAAGGAAGCTTGTACAGAATAACAATATTCGAAAACATGCATCCTTTTTGCAATATGGCGCTAAAGTAAAATGTGGCAAAGAAAGGAACTTTATGTCCTGAATACATTATGTTTGGGGCAAATCCAACACTACAGTACACATCACTGAGCACCACTCTTCATATTTTCAAACATGGTAGTGGCTGCATCCTCTTATGGTATGCTTGTCATCGGCAAGGACTAGGGAGTTTTGTAGGATAATAAGAAATGGTGTAAAGCTAAGGACAGGCAAAATCCTAGAGGAAAACCTGATTCAGTCTGCTTTCCAACAGACACTGGGAGACAAATTCATATTTTGGCAATAACCGAAAACACATGGCAAAAATACAATGCAAATAGTCTGGGACACAATGCAAATAGTCCGGTTAGCCATTTGATTGGATTGACTCAGGGGTGTAAATACTTATGTAAATTACACATTTCTGTAAACTATTTCTACAAACATGTTTTCACTTTGTCATTATGAGCTATCCATTTTGAATTGGATGCAAGCACAACAAAATGTGGAATAAGTCAAGTGCAATTGAATACTTTCTGAAGGCACTGTACTTTCCTAATTTGGAGGGTTGATGTAGGCCTACAGCTTTCTTGTGTGACAAGTCAAAGGAAACGTTCCGCAGTGGCTGGGAGGCAGACAGACAGTGATGCAATTCAATAGCGGGAGATCACATGAATTATTTGCGGCCTACATCAAACCAGCCTGACATTCATTATTTCCCACACAACACAAGAAAAAATATGCGTCTTATCTTGAAAGGCGGTTCGTAATGAAACGATTTATGTCTCTGCTTCGCTAAAATCCCATTTAGATAAAAGAACTCACTCAACAGGTGATGCACAATCTCTTTGCCAATAATACATGTGTGTAGTGAGCAAACAAAAACAAAAAAACAAACACAAACCTCAGAAGTCAGTATCAAATTTTAAGATCTATCAATATATATATATAGGGAAAATGTTCTTCTTGTCAACATGGATGTATCACTGCTTTGAGATCTCACTGTTTTCTTCTTGTGGCATGTGGCCCTCCTGCAGTTTCTATAAGACAAGTGCTTTAATTGCTTGTGACTGTCTGTCTGTGTTTATTTGCGTTAAAATGACAGCAACATATAAACCCAATTGCAAATGTTTAGTCGACAGACAATACCATTTCTATTCATGTGCCATTCAATGCTTTGGCCTCTGGATCACGGAGAATGGAACACTGTGCTAAATTTAAACTACTATTCCCTATATGGTGCATTCTTTTTGACCAGGGCCCATAGGGAATAGGGTGCCACTTGGGGTGTAGATTAAGTTTGCATAAATTCTTCTCACTTCAGCAAATTTACAATTTACAATGAACAGCCATCAAAATGTTTATCTTGATACAGTATGATGTAGCAAATCTTGTTTGCAACGCAAGATAGATTTTTCAGTTTCTCCATCTATGATGTATCATATCTATAATACAATTGCAGTGTTCCCCCAGTGTTGCCCTTTTGTGTCTTTTTATTTTACTCAAAAAGGCAGAAATCATTCTCAATGACATACTATTATCTACATCTCAATTTTTTTTATCACAAAAACATAAATTCGACATATGAGCCTGTCTGACCACTATGCTTATGGTACTACTGCCAACTTAAAATGTCAGAATCTCTAAGAGCCACAAGATGGTGTTTCAACGTTTCATTACTATAAAATCCCACATTTTGTGATAAATCTGAAATGTAACTAAATGAATTCATAATCAATACATTTTCAGTCGATGACCCACGGATTCTATGCCACCAAAGGTTTTTATCAAAAATAATGCAACTACATTCGCATTTGAGTTGAATGAATCACAATGAAGAAGATTTCAGAATTGGAAATGTTGTTAACCTTTTTAGAGTGTTCTCAACAAACACTCTTTTCAGACCAGGTAGCTACTCTTTCCAACGTCAAGACAGAATTTAAATTATTGATAAGTTCAAATTTGCCTGGCTCGCAGTTGGCATTCCAATTCATCCCAAAGGTGTTCGATGAGGTTGAGGTCAAGGCTCTGTATACTCCTGACATCCGCCAAACCCAAATTCATCCATCGGACGGCCAGATGGTGAAGCGAGATTCATCACTATAGATAACGCATTTCCACAGTCCAATAGCGGCGAGTTTTACACTACTCTAGCTGACACTTGTGCATGGTGATTGTTACGAATCCCTTTTGGCCCGACAGTCTAGGGGGGGATGGTAATGAGACCCGTAACATAACTCATGCAAATTATTATTGTGACAAAGTAAAAGTGTGCACGAAATAACCACGACAACAGAAATCTACCGTCAAACTGTAGGTTTATTTATAAACACACGGTAATGGGGGGAGCAGGAAAAGGGGCTGAGCTGGACCCAAGGAAAGAAACAATAAGTATTCAAAAACACCCCTAAGCTAGACTAGCCTACTTTAACAACAGCTAACTAACTAACCAAAAATACAGTGGGTGGTCCGCCCAGTTCTAACTAGTGTATTTAACAAAGTTCACCTACGGGTAGTGTATGCCCATGGGCGACTTGTCTTGGTTTCCCCCTTTTCCCACCAGCAACACACAAACACCATAACCAAAAACAATACTCACAGGTGATGACAAAGTGCTATGGAGGTGCTTTAAACAAAAGAGAGGTTAAGACACAAAGCGAGAGTGAAACACAGAGACCTACAGACATGGCATTTACAGAGAGATTGAGCTAGAGATTGCTTTAGAACAAACAAATGATGGGGTTTTTAAACCATGGGGAAGGAACTGTGATAGGGTAGGAAATAGGAGGAGGTGTGTCTTCTGATTGATGATTGATTGTTGACTGATTGGGGAGTGATGGTTTTCACCTGTGAGGGGAGAAGGAGAGAAAAGAAACACACACACAGGATACACACACACACAGGATAACTGTATCCGTAACAGTGATCTTAGGCTTGTGTGCAGCTGCTCGGCCATGGAAACCCATTTCCTGAACCTCCCGACGAACAGTTATTGTGCTGACGTTGCGTCCAGAGGCAGTTTGGAACTCGGTAGTGAGTGTTGTAACCGAGGACAGACAATTTATACGCACTTCAGCACTTGGCTGTCCTGTTCTGTGAGCTTGTGTGGCCTAACACTTTGTGGCTGAGCCTTGCTCCTAGATATTTCTACTTCACAATAACAGCACTTACAGTTGAACTGGTCAGCTCTAGCAGGGCAGAAATGTTTCCAACTGACTTGTAGGAAAGGTGGCATCCTATGACGGTGCCGTGTTGAAAGTCACTGAGCTCTTCAGTAAGGCCATTCTACTGCCAATGTTTGTCTATGGAGATCGCATGGCTGTGTGCTTGGTTTTATGCACCTGTCAGCAATGGGTGTTGCTGAAATAGCCAAATCCACTAATTTGAAGGCATGTCCACATACTTTTGTATATATAGTGTAATTGAGGCAATACCGTATGAAAATATGGGTAAGGGTAAAAGTGACTAGGCAATCAGGATATATAGTGAACAAAAATATAAACTCAACATGCGACAATTTAAAAGATTTTACAGAGTTACAGTTCATATAAGGACATTAGTCAATTGAAATAAACAATTAGGCCCTAATCTACAGATTTGACATGACTGGGCAGGGGTGCAGCCATGAGTGGGCCTGGAAGGTCATAGGCCCACTCACTTGGGAGACAGGCCCACCCACTGGGAAGCCAGTCCCAGCCAATCAGATTGGCTTTATTACAGACGGAAATACTTCTCAGCACCACCCTCCCCTATCAAATGAACCACAGGGGTAGAAGCCGGATGTGGAGGTCCTGGGCTGGTGTGGCTGCACGTGTTCTGCGATTGTAAGGCCGGTTGGATATACTGCCAAATTCTCAAAAATGACGTTGAGTCGGCTTATGGTAGAGAAATTAACATTAAATTCTCTGGCAACTGCTCTGGAGGACATTCCTGCAGTCAGCATGCCAATTGCGCACTCTGTGGCATTGTGTTGTGTGACAAAACAACACATTTTAGAATGGCCTTTAATTGTCCCCAGCACAACGTGCAACTGTGTAATGTTCATGCTGTTTAATCAGTTTCTTGATATGCCAAACCTGTTGGGTGGATGGATTAGTTTAGCAAAGGAGCAATGCTCACTAACGGATGTAAAGAAATTTGTGCATAATTATTTTGTGCTTTTTGTGCGTATGGAAAATTTCTGGAATCTTTTATTTCAGCTCATGAAACATGGGACCAACACTTTGCATGTTGCGTTTATATTTTTGTTCAGTATATAATAAACAGATTACCAGCAGCATATATAATGAGTGTTAAAGTGTGTTTATGTGTGAGTGAGTGTGTGCGGTGTCAATATGCATGTGTGTGCGTTGTGTGTTTGACGGTATGTAGTTTGTGTGTGCATGTGCATGTGCATGTGTGTGTTGGAGTGTCAGTGTAGCATGTCTGAGTGTGTGGGTAGAGTCTAGTGAGTGCACATAGAGACCGTGCAAGGGAGTCAGTGCAAAACAATTGAGATAAATAAATAATACAGGGGTTCAATGTAAATAGTCCAGGCAGCCATTTTATTAACTGTTCAGCAGTCGTATGCCTTGGGTGTAGAAGCTGCTTAGGAGCCTTTTGGTCCCAGACTTTGGTTCCGCTTGCCATGCGGTAGCAGAGAGAACAGTCTATGACTGTGGCTGGAGTCTTTGATCATTTTTAGAGCCTTCTTTTGACACCGACTGGCATAGAGGTCCTGGATGGCAGGAAGCTTGGCCCCAGTGATGTACTGGGCCGTACTCTCTGTAGCGCCTTGCGGTCGAATGCAGAGCAGTTGCCACACCAAGCAGTGATGCAGCCAGTCAAAAGGCGCTCAAAGATGCAGCTCTAGAACTATTTGAGAATCTGAGGGACCATGCCAAATATTTTCTACCTCCTTAAGAGAAAAGAGGCCTTGTCATGCCCACTTCGCAACTGTGTTGATGTGTTTCGACCATGATAGGTCATTAGTGATGTGGATACCGAGGAACTTGAAGCTCTCGACCCACTCCACTACAGCCTTGTTGATGTGAATGGGGGCGTGTGTCGGCACTTCATTTCCTGTAGGTGACATGCTGGTAGAAATGAGGTGAAATGGATTTCAGTTTTCCTGCATTAAAATCACCAGCCACTAGGAGCGCCGCCTCTGGATGAGTATTTTCTTGTTTGCTTATGGCCTTATAGAGCTCTTTGAGTGCGGCCCTAGTGCCAGCATTGATTTGTGGTGGTAAATGGACAGATACGAAAAATACAGCTGAAAACTCTCTTGGTAAATAGAATGGTCTACAGCTTATCATGAGGTATTCTAACTCAGTGTTTGCCCAGTGGGTACTTCTCTTCTCTCAGCAGTGAAATCCACCTTGCTGGGAGCCCAAATCACTCTCAATTAACTCAAAATGGCATTGGATAGCATGAATAAAGACAAATCACCTGGATGGGACGATATTCCTTCTGAGGTCTATTTAACATTTTACTGTATATTCAATTTATCCAATATTGCTCAAAATGATTAACACAGCCGTTCACAAAAGTTCATTTGGGAGAGATGTGAATCCAGGACTAATTTCCCTTTAATTAAAAAAAGGTAGGGATGCCATCCAGTGTGCTCACTATCACCCTCTATCTTTAATAAACACAGATATTAAACTGTTTTCCAAAATGTTGTCATCCCGTCTTGAGACTAACTTACTGAAATTGGTCCACAGCGACCAAAGCGGGTTTGTTAAAAAACATTTATCCTCGGATAGCCTCCGTCAATTATTTTATATCTTAAATGATTTATCAGAAACAACAGCTCCTTGGGCTGTTTTATCTATTTATGCAGATTTTGTTTTTTTAACCCATTTTTTTCTCCCCAATTTCGTGATATCCAATTGGTAGTTATGATCTTGTCTCATCGCTTGTCTCAATTCCCCAACGGACATGGAAGAGGCGAAAGTCACGACATGAGTCTTCGGAAACATGATCCGGCAAGCTGCACTGCTTCTTAACACATTGCTCGCTTAACCCGGAAGCAAACTGCACCAATGTGTCGGAGGAAACACCGGTCGACTGTAGACCGGAGTCAGCTTGCAGGCGCCCGACCCGCCACAAGGAGTCGCTAGAGCGGGATGAATGAAGGAAAGCCCTCCAGCCAAACCCTCCCCTAACCTGGACGCCGCTGGACCAATTGTGTGCTGCCCTTTCAGGTTCCCGGTCATGGCCAGCTGTGGAATCGAACCAACAGAAAAAGCTTTTGATAGACCAGAATGGTCATATCTCTGATCTGTTTTGGAACATGTGGAAATTGGCTCCAATTTAATTAATCTGAATAAAATGCTTTATGCCAATGCCTCAGCCATAGATATAGCATGCAATATCTGCTCTGCTCTGTTCAGAATCACTAGAAGCAGCAGACAAGCCAATCTAATATCCCCCCTGCTATTTTTATTATCCATGGAAACCCTGGCCCAGGCAAATCGTAAGTCAAAAGAAATAACACACATTTCCCTAAACTCTACTGATCCCTTCATCTCATTATACGCAGACGATATTTTACTATATGTAGACAATATATCTCAATCGCTCCCAAACGCATTGAAGATCATAGATAAATTCAGTTTAATGTCATGATATAGAAATGAATCGAACGAGATCAGCCGTACTGCCTCTGAAGACCACGATGGAGGACTCCATCTCTACTTATGGAATCACAATCATTTCCCATTTGAAATATTTGGGAGTAGATATATTCAATTCCTTAGATAAAACCATTATCAGGAACTTTAACAGAACGCTCAAATTAATTTAATCCAACCAAAGTAGATGGAATAACATCCCAGTTGCTTTAACCAGCATAATGTCTATTGTCAAAAGGAATATATTCCCACGTCTGAATTTATGTAGTTCAATGCTTCCCATGGCTCCCCATCCTAAATTGGTTTAGACATGATTACTTCTTCCCCTGGCTGAGAATAGAGAGAAATATTGCCCCGGAAGAGGTGGTCTTCAGTGATATACTGTATCCCTTAAACATTGTAAAATACACTTTGGTCTTATAATTGCTCACACAATTTCTATTTTGAGCAAAATGTTAAAACAATGTAACTGGGAATCAAAATGGTATGCCAATACTCCAATATTTCACAACAATGCCTTGCGATTTGGAGGGAGGCCTTTTGAATCCCCTAAATGGTCCAAACGTGTAATCTGTACCCTGTCCAATATGATGCATAAATAAAATCAAACTTTATTTGTCACATGCGCCGAATACAACAAGTGTAGACCTTACTATGAAACGCTTACTTTACAAGCCCTTAACCAACAGTGCAGTTCAAGAAAGAGTTAAGAAAACCTTTACCAAATAAAGTAAAACATGATAAAAAAGTAACACAATAAAATAACAATAACGAGGCCATATACAGTGGGTACCGGTACCGAGTCTATGTGGGGGGTACAGGTTAGTTGAGGTCATTTGTACATGTAGATAGGGTTGAAGTGACTATGCATAGATAATAAACAGTGGGTAGCAGCAGTGTACAAAACAAATGGAGGAGGGGGGTTTCAATAGTCCGGTGGACATTTGATTCATTGTTCAGCAGTCTTATGGCTTGGGGGTAGAAGCTGTTTAAGGAGCCTTTTGGTCCTAGACGTGGCACTCCGGTACCAACATTTTAAATATGCACACACATTATCAGGAAACTCCTTTTTCTATACTTACAACTTGGGTAAGCTATGCTCCCTTGGGAGATCAAACTACTGAACCATCGAATGATGGGATTTATAAATAAATTATCGGGGCTCCCGAACAGACTGATCTCTATAATATATAAACAACTTTTGGAGAGCTCATATTCTGAGCTAACCATTAACCTCTAAAAATGGGGAGATTTGGGCTTTACTACTATAGCCAGTAGAAATGCATTGAATAACACATTCAAAAATGCCAAACATACAGTAGAAATGTTTTAAGGAATAAGATTTTGAAGACTCTTTCCTATAATTAGGAGATAAGAAAGCGAAGGAAATAATTTAACTCCTTTTTCTGGCACAAAACTTCCTCCATACTTAAAAAAAAATGGAAACTGGTACCGTTTACCTTCAGACAAGTCTCGTGACACTTGTGGGGGTTGTAGGGCAAAACGGAGAACACCATTGTGTTCTTGAGGAATTCCAATTTCCATAGTGGGGTCATTTTAGTTTGTAGCTCAAATGGACCGGAAGCTACAGACAGAGGTTTGCACATCAGCAGTACCAACTTCAGACGAGTCTTGTGGGAGTTGTAAAGCAAAACGGAGAACACTATAGTGTTCGTGAAAGTCGTATCTTTCCATCATGGTTTGTAGGCCAAATTGTTTGGATGCTACAGATGTTTTGGTGAGAAGAATGATTTTTTCTCATAGTTTGAGACATCCCACTGTAGCTTGGCCACCTTCCACTGTAGATGCGGAAAGCAGACATTTTATTTTTCCCAAATATTTTTTTTTGTGTAAATATATACAAATAATGATTTACATACACTATTGTTTGGGGTCACTTAGAAATGTCCTTGATTTTGAAAGAAAAGCTATTTTTTTTGTCCATTAAAATAAAATAACATTTATCAGAAATACAGTGTAGGCATAGCACAGCTGAAAACTTGTTGTTCTGATTAAAGAAGCAATAAAACTGGCCTTCTTTAGCTTTTTAAGGCAAGGGGGCAGTATCGGAAGTTTGGATGACTGAGGTGCCCAAAGTAAACTGCCTGTTACTCAGGCCCGGAAGCTAGGATATGCATATGCATGGTAGTATTGGATATAAAACACTAGCTTTTCTAAAACTGTTAAAATAATGTCTGTGAGTATAACAGAACTGATTTGGCAGGCAAAACGTTTTTGTTGTTGAGGTCATTGGACTTTTCAAGCATTATACTCACAAATAGACAGGTATTTTCCTTTTCTTGGTAGCAAGATCTTATCTATTTTTGCTAACTTTCGATAAAAATGTATTGTCATGAGATAATCTTTTTATTTTGGTATATGAACAGCGAATATGTCCACTTCACTGTCAGACCATGTTATTAGTAAACTACATGGTAATGTAAACATGTTTTTTTTGGTGATCCAATATGTAATATAGTACACAGATAATAATCTGTAATCCAGAGAGGTTAGAAAAAGTATCTAGATCCTCTATGAGGCTGTAGAGGGATCCAAATTATGTATTTAAAAGAACATGAATAATCAGCGTACAATGACACCTTTGTTTTTAAGCCCTGGATTTCTAGCACATTGGTATTATTTTGGATCTGATTTTAATAGTTAATGTTCAATGGGGATAATAAATAGATATGCCCATAGTGGACAACCTTGTTTTACTCCTCTTGACAGTTTAATACTTTCTGAGAAGTAGCCACTATTTACTATTTTACACCTAGGGTTACTATACATAACTTTAACCAATTGTATAACAAAATGTAAATGTTCCAGGCTTTTATATATAAACTCCAGTATTACTTTATCAAAAGCCTTTTCAAAGTCAGCTATGACTTTTCTATCCCAGGCCTGGTTTTTCTTAGTGTTCAATTGTTTTCACAACTTGTCTTATTATCTACAATGTATCGTTCATGTAAAAAAACTTTCTGATTAGGATGAATAATATCTGACAATACCTTTCAAATTCAAAGCTATCCATTTTGCTAGAATTTTTGCATCACAACACTGAAGTGTAAAGGGCCTCCAATTTTTTAAAAGGAATTGATTTTTATATTTACCACTTGGGTCCTGTTTCAGTATCTGCTAAATCTAAGAATTTTTATAGGAGTGGTTAAAACATGCTAATAACGGTCCTCTGAGTACATAAAAAAGGTTTGGTACACCTAAACTGGTATGCCATCCAGCCCTGGAGTTTTCAAACTTAAAGGCCTTAATTGCATCAAGAAGTTCCCCCTCTGTAATTTGGCCTTCATATGAGTCTTTCTGTACAGCTGTTAATTTTACATTATTTATAGAAAAAACATTCCTTACAATCAACTTTGGTTAGTGGAGATGGAGACTGAAATGAAAACATATGCTTCGAGTACTTTGCTTCCTCTTTCAAAATATTATTCGTTTTATCATGGGTGACTTCGTCATTTGAAACAAATGTCAATACATTTTTGGTAGCATTTCTATGTTTACATTTACATTCACTTAGTGACTTACAGTAGTGAGCACATACATTTTCATACATTTTCCCCTATGGGAATCAACCCCACAACCCTGGCATTGACAGTGCCATGCTCTACCAAGTGCCCCAGAGTCTGCAACACCATTAAGCAAGGGGCACCACCAAGCAAGTGGCACCATGAAGACCAAGGAGCTCTCCAAACAGGAGAAGTACAGATCAGGGTTGGGTTATATAATAATATAAGAAACTTTGAACATCCCACGGAGAACGATTAAATCCATTATTTAAAAAAATGGAAAGAATATAGCACCACAACAAACCTGCCAAGAGAGGGCCGCCCCCACAAAAACTCACGGACCAGGCAAGGAGGGCATTAATCAGAGAGGCAACAAAGAGACCAAATATAACCCTGAAGGAGCTGCAAAGCTCCACAGCAGAGATTGGAGTATCTGCCCATAGGACCACTTTAAGCCATACACTCCACAGAGCTGGGCTTTAGGGAAGAGTGGCTAGACAAAAGCCATTGCTTAAAGAAAAAAATAAGCAAACACGTTTGGTGTTCGCCAAAAGGCATGTGGGAGACACCCCAAACATATGGAAGAAGGTACTCTGGTCAGATGAGACTAAAATTGAGCTTTTTGGCCATCAAGGAAAACACTATGTCTGGCTCAAACCCAACACCTCTTATCACTCCGAGAACGCCATCCCCACAGTGAAGTATGGTGGTGGCAGCATCATGCTGTGGGTATGTTTTCATTGGCAGGGACTGGGAAACTGGTCAGAATTGAAGGAATGATGGATGGTGCTAAATACATGGAAATTATTGAGGGAAACCTGTTTCAGTCTTCCAGAGATTTCAGACTGGGACGGGGGTTCACCTTCCAGCAGTACAATCACCCTAAACATACTGCTAAAGCAACAAAGTGGTTTAAGGGGAAACATTTAAATGTCTTGGAATGGCCTAGTCAAAGCCCAGACCTCAATCCAATTGAGAATCTGTGGTATGACTTAAAGATTGCTGTTCACCTGCGTAACCCATCCAACTTGAAGGAGCTGGAGCGGTTTTGCCTTGAGAAATGGGCAAAAATCCCAGTGACTAGATGTGCCAAGCTTATAGAGACATACCCCAAGAGACTTGCAGCTGTAATTGCTACAAAAGGTGTCTCTACAAAGTATTGACCTGTATTGGGGGGGGGGGGGGGGTAGTTATGCACGCTCAAGTTCAGTTTTTTTCTTATTTCTTGTGTGTTTCACAATAAAAAATATGTTTCATCTTCATAGTGATGCATGTTGTGGAAACCAAATGATACAAATCCCCCCAAAATCTATTTTAATTCCAGGTTGTAAGGCAACAAAATAGGAAAAATGCCAAGGGGGTGAATACTTTTACAAGCAACTGTATTGGATCAAAAATATCATGACAAGTCTGATGGAAAGAGCAAATTTATCAGTAAGGATTCCAAATGTCGATTAAAACAAAATACGCTAGACAAGGTGGGATCTTTCCGTGTCTGTAAATTTAATTATGCGAGAAATGGGAGGTGGAAGTGCTTTTTTAATGTGCAAATATTGATATAATAACCATCAAATGACTAAAAATGTAAACGTAAATATCAGTAAGTAAGCTTGGAATCACGCTATGGCATGTTGTGTGGTCCTCCCGCTACGACTCGGGAATGCATGCAGTTTATTAGGCTACAGATTAAATAAGTTTATAATGAACTTCACAGGGTTGTGAAAGTGCAAGGTGATGAGCTTGATGCTCCTATCCAATAAATATTGAGGCTCTTACTTTTGTGACATGATGATCAAATTTGACAAAATAAAATAATCTCGCTATTGTGTCCATAATAATCTCATTATGTAGGCTATATCGGCACTGTGTCTGCGAGTTGTTAGCTAAAGCACACGTGTCAATACCAGAGTGGGCACATCCGCTATATAGAGCAACATTTTCTATGACAAAACCATCAGTAGAGTGGAAAATACAATGGAAACCCATTTAACTTGTATTTTTTATTAAATACATGGGAATTCCACTGAAAATGTTATTTTTATGTGCATTACGTCATTATTTACATCGATTTGATAGAAACATCTCTGATGGAAAAATGTGCAAAATTTGGATGGAAACCTAGCCAGTGACATTGTTGTTGAATTCATTCAATTTCCGGCCTGTGGCCTTCAACTGAGATCCTAGGCAAATCAGGCCTGCAAGTCACATTTTATGCTACCTTGCAAAGTGATGTGTAATTCCTATTGGAATACAGCCAGAATTAGGATATCCAACAATTGCAATTTTCATTCACCTTTCAATCTCCTTTCAGAATGACTATCAGAGTTATGAACATTGATAAAGGAGACTACCTAAACCATTTAAACTGGAACCATTTCAGTAACGAGTGTATTAAATCTAACTCATTGATTGAATTAGTTTAGAAAAAACATATGTTATTTATCTTTGTGTGAAATAATATGAATCAATCAATTAATGTATTTGCAAAAACAGATATGAAAAACAATCACAAAAAAATCTACCTGCATCAGAGCATGTTGGGAAATATGATAATGATGGGAGTGGTTTTGATGGGTATGTTTTACTCTCCAAAGAGTAAAACTGAGACAATAACACTCACACTTAACTCTGGTTATTAACACCAACACTGGGTTATTTTACACCATTCGGTATACATTTTACTCTTACAGAGTTAATTTAACTCTTGAATTAACACTAGAAATGGTCAACAGAAAAAGCAACACTACAGTAGGTAACACGTGACATGTGGAGCAGTATTACATTTTAAGCTAAGGTGTCTTGGATATTGAGGCAGGTCTACCTCTTGTTATCTGATTAAATCTACACACAAATTATATACAAAATAGTAATTGTGTTTGAAAACAAAGATTTTCTTTATAATTGAAAGGATGAATAATACATCTGTTGTCTCTGCATGCGGTGGTTAAACCACATCACAAACAAGACGAGATTGAGGGCAAATTAATATTTCATCAGATTCCATTCCAGTGTCCTACTCCGAAAAGGGAGTGTCAGTCACCTTCTGTCATATCTACCCAACCTGCCAGTAATCCGAAGCAGCTATGGGAGGCTAACATCATGTGAAAGTCATCTGACCCATGCTGTGGCTCGTCCTGTCCATATTCATCTTGCCAAATACAGCCCTAGTCAAAACTATTCCCAGCATTCTGTAAAAATTTAAAAAGACTATGTGGCATACTTTGTGGATTGTATCTAATAGACGCCGAACTCCATGCTAAAACAATCTGAGGGTGGCATATTGCTGTGGGTTTAGTCATTAGTTTCAATCACATTACATTTCCACAACACAGCTGCTCTCCATCTTAGATTGGGAAGCTAATATATGCCCATTTCCTGCAGTCACCCCGCAATGCTTTTTTATAAAGAGTCGTTATTCACGGGTTTATATACAAAATGCCCACCATCTCCGATGGTCTCATTGACATATTTGAAGGTGGGAGTTGGAGACACAACATGTCCCTCGGCTGGTTCTCTCAGGTTGTCATGTTCTGGTCAGGACGTGAGCTGGGTGGGCATTCTATGTTGTGTGTCTATGTTAGTTGCTTGTGTCAGCACAGTTCTCATTATAGCTTCACGGTCGTTATTCCTTTATTGTTTTGTATAGTTTTATTCAGTGCTTTCTTTAATTAAAAAATCATCATGAACACATACCACGCTGCATTTTGGTCCGCTCCTTACGACGATCGTGACACAGGTGTACGGTGTGGTGTCTAGATTAGGACGGGCGCTTCTGCAAATCCCAACCAGACCCATCTCAGCACCTCAGGCCCCACCAAGGACTCATTATGGGATGGTCTTCTGGAAGGACCATAGACGACGCCTGTGGAAAAATGTGAAGCTGCTGTGAAACTGTCTTGATTAACTTCCCAACTCCACCCTAGGTGTAGGAGTTTGGCGTTAATGCTAATCAACTTAACGGAGACACACTTCCAAGTCTTGCTGAAATTTAAAAAAAAAAATAGGGTCAGAGAATTCCGAACACCATCGTGGCTGGAAGCATAATTTGTTTCGCTACCGTTCAAGGAGATGCTGACAACCCAGAGAAATGATCACTTTTGATAATGTGCTTTACAATGATTATCAGACAAAACCACCCCATTCTGCTGTTCAGTTTTGCAAGTCTTGTTGCTGTGTACTTTGCGACGTGAATGGTCTTACTGTGTTGAGGATACAGAATGTCTCCAGTCCTATCATTCTTGGGTAAACACATTATCACATTTATGGGTATTAGAGTTTAATTTATGTTCCTATCGGGATGGAGGCGCAAGGCCATTTGTAAACAGTGAGTGAAACTGAATCTGGCTGCTGGTGTCTAGTAATAGGGTGAGGATTTCCCAAATGGCACCCTATTCCACATTTTGTGCACTACAGTCAAAAGTAGTGCACTCTATAGGGAATAGGGTGCCATTTGATATATAGCTAATGACTGTGACCCTGGTCTTGGATATCTGTATTTAAAGACCCAAAGAGTGCAGAGGAACCCTGCTGATGCACTGTAGAGCTGCCACTTTCAATGAGCGGCACTCTAACCCGGACGCTTATAAGAAAGCAAACGATTACAGACTACAAAGAGATGCCGAGATGAGCTAAATTACTTCTATGCTCGCTTCGAGGCAAGCAACACTGAAGCATGCATGAGAGCATCAGCTATCCCGGACGACTGTGTGATCAAGCTCTCCGTAGCCGATGGGAGTAAGACCTTTAAACAGGTCAACATTCACAAGGCCGCAGGGCCAGACGGATTACCAGGATGTGTACTCTGAGCATGCGCTGACCAACTGGCAAGTGTCTTCAGAAACAATTTCAACCTGTCCCTGACTGAGTCTAATACCAACATGTTTCAAGCAGGCCACCATAGTCCCTGTGCCCAAGAGCACTTAGGTAACCTTCCTAGATAACTACTGACCCTGAGCACTCACGTCTGTAGCCATGAAGTGCTTTGAAAGACTGGTCATGGCTCAAATTAACACCCTTATCCCAGAAACCCTAGACCCACTCCAATTTGCATACCGACCCAACAGATCCACAGATAATGCAATCTCTATTCCACTCAACACTGCCCTTTCCCACCCGGACAAAACAAACACCTATGTGAGAATGCTATTCCTTGACTACAGCTCAGTGTTCAACACCATAGTGCCCTCAACGCTCATCACTAAGTGAAGGACACTGGGACTAAATATCTCCCTCTGCAACTGGATCCTGGACTTCCTGATGGGCCGCCCCCAGGTGGTAAGGATACACTTAGGTTAGAGTCATTAAAACTCATTTTTTTAACCACTCCACAAATGTCTTGTTAACAAACTATAGTTTTGGCAAGTCAGTTAGGACATCTACTTTGTGGATGACAAGTAATTTTTCAAAAAATTGTTAACAGACAGATTATTTCACTGTATCACAATTCCAGTGGGTTCCAGTACAGAAAACAAAGTTGACTGTGCCTTTAAACAGCTTGGAAAATTCCAGAAAATTATGTCATGGCTTTAGAAGCTTCTGATTGACTCAAATGATGTCAATTAGCCTATTGGAGGTGTACCTGTGGATGTATTTCAAGGCTTACCTTCAAAATCAGTGCCTTTTCTTGACATCATGGGAAAATCAAAAGAAATCATCCAAGACCTCAATAAAATAGCAATTTACAAACGCCTGAAGGTACCACGTTCATCTGTACAAACAATAGTACGCAATTATGAACACCATGGGACAACGCAGCCGTCATACAGCACAGGAAGGAGACGCGTTCTGTCTCCTAGAGATGAATGTACTTTGGTGCAAAAAGCGCAAATCAATCCCAGAACAACAGCAAAGGACCTTGCCAAGATGCTGGAGGAAACAGGTACAAAAATATCTATATCCACAGTAAAACGAGTCCTATATCGACATAACCTGAAAGGCCGCTCAGCAAGGAAGAAGCCACTGCTCCAAAATCGCCATTAAAAAAGCCAGGTTACGGTCTGCAACTACAAATGGGGACAAAGATCATATTTTTGGGAGAAATGTCCTCTGGTCTGATGAAACAAAAATAGAACTATTTGGCCATAATGACCATCGTTATGTTTTGAAGGGGAGGCTTGCAAGCCTAAGAACACCATCCCAACCTTGAAGCACGGGGTTGGCAGCATCATGTTGTGTGGGTGCTTTGCTGCAGAAAGGACTGGTGCAGTTCACAAAATAGATAGCATCAGGATGGAGAAAAATTATGTGGATATATTGAAGCAACATCTCAAGTTATATCAAGTTAAATCTTGGTCGCAAACGGGTCTTCCAAATGGACAATGACCCCAAGCATACTTCCAAAGTTGTGGCAAAATGGCTTAAGGACAACAAAGTCAAGGTATTGGAGTGTCCATCACAAAGCCCTGACCTCAGTCTTATAGAAAATGTGTGGCAGAACTGAAAAAGGGTGTGCGAGCAAGGAGGCCTACAAACCTGACTCAGTTGCACTAGCTGTCAGGAGGAATGGGCCAAAAGTCCCCCAACGTATTGTGGGAAGCTTGTGGAAGGCTACCTGAAACGTTTGACCCAAATTAAACAATTTAAAGGCAATGCCACCAAATACACTCAATTAGTATGTAAAATTCTGACCCACTGGGAATGTGATGAAAGAAATAAAAGCTGAAATAAATAATTCTCTCTACTATTATTATTCTGACATTTCACATTCTTAAAATACATTTACATTACATTTAAGTCATTTAGCAGACGCTCTTATCCAGAGCGACTTACAAATTGGTGCATTCATTTACATTTACATTTAAGTCATTTAGCAGACGCTCTTATCCAGAGCGACTTACAAATTGGTGCGTTCACCTTAAGACATCCAGTGGAACAGCCACTTTACAATAGTGCATCTAAATCTTTTAAGGGGGGGGTGAGAAGGATTACTTTATCCTATCCTAGGTATTCCTGAAAGAGGTGGGGTTTCAGGTGTCTCCGGAAGGTGGTGATTGACTCCGCTGTCCTGGCGTCGTGAGGGAGTTTGTTCCACCATTAAAATAAAATTAAAATAAAGTGGTGATCCTAACTGACCTAAAACAGGGATTTGTATTAGGATTAAATGTCAGGGATTGTGAAAAACAGAGTTTAAATGGATTTGGCTACGGTGCATGTAAACTTCCGACCTCAACTGTAGGTAACACTTCTGCCACACTGATTCTAAACACTGGGGCCCCTCAGTCCCCTCCTGTACTCCCTGTTCACCAATGACTGCATGGCCAGGCACGACTCCAACACCATCAAGTTTGCCGAAGACACAACAGTGGAAGGCTTGATCAGAGAACAATGAGAGAGCCTATAGGGAAGAGGTCAGAGACTTGGCCGTCTGGTCCCAGGATAACAACTTCTCCCTCAACATGATCAAGACAAAGGAGATGATTGTGGACTACAGAAAAAGGAAGACCGAGCACACCCGCATTCTCATCGACGGGCTGTAGTGGAGCAATTTGAGAGCTTCAATTCCTTGGTGTCCACATCACCAACAAACTATCATGGTCCAAACACACCAAGACTGCCTGGTATGGCAACTGCTCGACCTCCGACCACAAGGCACTACAGAGGGTAGTGCGTACAGCCCAGTACATCACTGGGGCCAAGCATCCTGCCATCCAGGACCTCTATACCAGGCGGTGTCAGAATAAGGCCCTAAAAATTGGCAATGACTCCAGCGACCCTTGTAATAGACTGTTCTCTTTGCTACATCGACTAACCTATGACCCCACACATTGACTCTGTACCGGTACTCCCTTTATTCTTCAAGCTCTGTCAAATGGATTGTTGATCATTGCTAGATAACAATTTTCAGGTCTTGCCATAGATTTTCAAGCAGCTTTTAGTCAAAACTGTAACTCTGCCACTCAGGAACATTCAGTGTTGTCTTGGTAATTAACTCAAGTGTAGTTTTGGCCTTGTTCTTCAGGATATTGTCCTGCTGAAAGGTGAATTTGTCTGTTGGAAAGAAAACTGAACCAGGTTTTCCTCTAGGGTTTTACCTGTGCTTGGCTCCATTCTGTTTATTTTTTATCCTGAAAAACTTTCCAGTCCATAATGTACCCATTGCACGATGCAGCCACCACTATGCTTGAAATATGGAGAGTGATACTCAGTAATGTGTTGTATTGGATTTGCCCAAAACATAACACCATCCAAAGTGTAATAAATAACTTCCCCATGTTCAAAGGGATATTCAATGTCTGCTTTTTATATTTTTACCCATCTACCAATAGGTGCCCTTTGCGAGGAATTGGAATACCTCTCTGGTCTTTATGGTTGAATCGGTGTTTGAAATTCATTGCTCGACTGAGGGACCTTACATTTAATTGTATGTGTGGGGTACAGAGATGAGGCATTTTCTACTCCTGAACTTATTTAGGGTTACCATAACAAAGAGGTAGAATAGTTATTGACTCAAGACATTTTAGCTTTTCATTTTTATTAATTTCTAAAATTCAGAAAAACATCATTCCACTACGATATCATGGGGTACCGAGTGTAGGCAAGTGACAAAAACATCTCCATTTAAATCCATTTTAAATTCAGGCTGTAACATAACAAAATGTGGAAAAAGTCAAGGGGTGTGAATACTTTCTGAAGGCACTATATGTAACTCCATTGCCAGATCATCTGGGTTATTTTAACATAAAAAAGCCTTAATACTAGTAATTGATCTTATTTCATAATATTTTTCAAGATATTTACCTCTAATATATCAGCAATGAACGGGGTTCACAGGATGACAGAAAGGACATGAGCAGTTGAATAACACATAAAAAAATGTCACAGTATTGGTCCAGCCTCATAGTGTGGAAATATACTGTATATAAAACACAGTAAATCACGTTTTTGACTGCACTGGGTCTTTAAAATAATTACTTAATGCATTGGTTTTATATACCAATTCTGTGGTCAATGTGACTAATGCTTTATTTTAAGATTAGTGAATTATTTTCAGCGTTCGTGTATTGGTATATTGGTATCATCTTTGTATTCTGGGACTTTATTTAGTCAAAATATGTTTATTTAAATGATTTAAATCTCAGTTCCTAAATACTTCAATCCCCTCTCACAGCTGTAATACGCTGACTGCACAAAATGGAGGACTTCCAGTTTCTTGTTTCCCCAAATAAAATATCCACTTTTCACTACGTTCAGACGTAGTTAACAATAAATGACAATACTAATCACGATATTTCACATGGTTTGTCTGCATAATTTAAATCTAACATTAATCTTTTACCCATCTTCTTTCTTTCATCACATTCCCAGTGGGTCAGAAGTTTACATATACTCAATTACTATTTGGTAGCATTGCCTTTAAATTGTTTAACTTGGGTCAAACATTTCAGGTAGCCTTCCACAAGCTTCCCACAATACGTTGGGTGAATTTTGGCCCATTCCTCCTGACAGAGCTGGTGCAACTGAGTCAGGTTTGTAGGCCTCCTTGCTCGCACACGCCTTTTCAGTTCTGCCCACACATTTTCTATAGGATTGAGGTCAGGGCTTTGTGATGGACACTCCAATACCTTGACTTTGTTGTCCTTAAGCCATTTTGCCACAACTTTGGAAGTATGCTTGGGGTCATTCTCCATTTGGAAGACTCATTTGTGACCAAACTTGAACTTTCTGACTGTCTTGAGATGTTGCTTCAATATATCCACATCATTTTTCTGCCTCATGATACCATCTATTTTGTGAAGTGCACCAGTCACCCCTGCAGCAAAGCACCCCCACAACATGATGCTGCCACCACTTTGCTTCACGGTTGGGGTGTTCTTCCGGTCATTGTGACCAAAAAGTTGTATTTTTTGTTTCATCAGACCAGAGGACATTTCTCCCAAAATGTACGAGCTTTGTCCCAATGTGCAGTTTTAAACCGTAGTCTGGCTTTTTTTTATAGCGGTTTATGAGCAGTGGCTTCTTCCTTGCTGAGCGGCCTTTCAGGTTATGACGATATATTACTCGTTTTTACTGTGGATATAGATACTTTTCTACCAGTTTCCTCCAACATCTTCACAAGGACCTTTGCTTGTTGTTCTGGGATTGATTTGCACTTTTCGCACCAAAGTACATTCATCTCTAGGAGACAGAATGCGTCTCATTCCTGAACGGTATGACGGCTGCGTGGTCCCATGGTGTTTATACTTGTAAACTATTGTTTGTACAGATGAACGTGGTACCTTCAGGCATTTGGAAATTGCTCCCAAGGATGAACCAGACTTGTAGAGGTCTACAATTCTTTTCTGAGGTCTTGGATGATTTCTTTTGATTTTCCCATGATGTCAAGCAGAGGCACTGAGTTTGAAGATAGGCCTTGAAATACATCCACAGGTACACCTCCAATTGACTCAAATGATGTCAATTAGCCTTTCAGAAGCTTCTAAAGCCATGACATTATTTTCTGGAATTTTCTAAGCTGTGTGTATGTAAACTTCTGACCCACTGGAATTGTGATGCAGTGAATTATAAGTGAAATAATCTGTCTGTAAACAATTGTTGGAGAAATTACTTGTGTCATGCACAAAGTAGATGTCCTAACCGACTTGCCAAAACTATAGTTTGTGGAGTGGCTAAATACAAGTTTTAATGACTCCAACCTAAGTGTATGTAAACTTCCAACTTCAACTGTACATAAGGCTTACGTATCAAATTTCATGGCCGGTTGTCCATCGGTTCAGTTCTTATTGCCCTAATGTGATATGGTGCCATCTAGTGGGGTAGCGTGGCCAACTTTGAATGCAACAACTAATTATTCTCAAATTCATTGGAGGCTATTTAATTGAGTATTAATACCATGTCTGGAGTCAATATGATTTCTGATTCATGAGAAGATTTGTAAAGTATTTTTTGCATTAGCATATGGGCTAACGTGCATTTATAGGCAAGTGTTGCAGTACTCGAGACAGGTCTCAGTCTCACCACATATTGGGCGTCGGATACATTTTTACTCGGCATTGACACCGTCTCTGACAATGAAGACTCATCATTTCTTGCCCAGACTATGTTGGGACCAGCGGAGTGAAAAACTCATGAATCAGCACCCATTTATTCAGCCCATAAAACCGCTTCACCAGATTAAATATACACACTCCTTTCATGAGACAATACTATCTTATCGCCCATTGAAACCTGGGCTTCCTACTTTACTCATAACATCACTGTCCTTTACTTTCACTGAAAAATATCCTCAAACTTTGTCGGCTCAATCAGAATGTCCTTGATACACTGGTAGGGAAGAGTGGGGGACATTGTTTAAAAGTTGCGCACTCACTGTTAGTAAGGGGAGACATGAGGAAGTTTGACTCAATTCCAACCATGGTCTTGAACTAGACTCACATTTTTCTGGTCTTGGTCTCGACTTTGTCTCGAACCCTTTGCCTCCTCCCGGTCTTGGTCTTGACTCCTCCGAACTTGTCCTTGACTCAAACTTGATTTACTCCGGCCTTGGTCTTGAATCGGTCTCACTTTAGGTGGTCACAAGCACAACACTGTCTATAGGAACAGTGTGGCCATATATTAATGCAGATTTAGTTCTCCTGAAAGCCATTCAAGACAGTTGTAAATACAAACATCTGGAGTGAATCTGACAGATGGTTTATGAGGAGAAGTTGATTGCACATGATTTTGAGCATACTGTGACAAGCCATCGGTGTTGCACAATGCCTTTCTGCCCCTGCATATCTCATAAAATGAGGCAGGAATGCTGGCAGGTTGCTGCTGGACACTGATTGGCCCATTGCACATACCGAGTGATGTCAGAGATTTTCTTGGGTTTTTAGGAGCAAGAGTGAGCACACAATTATGGGTGACATTTAGAAAATTGCTGGAAGGAGAACATTTTAAAATTAAATGTGCTGAAAATACCTTACGCATTGTCAAAACGGAAGCCCGATGTTTCGTGGCAGGGAGGTTTGAAAAGGTCTCTCCCTCATCTGAAAGGAACAGAAAGCAGAAAACATGTTGCTGTACACAGGAAGCTCACTGATAATGCCAGCAAGAAAGTTACATCTAAGCAAGCCTAAATATCTTATATTGAGTGACAATTCACATAAGTGTTTTTCCTTGGTTTGTCTTACCAAGCTAAATTATCATTGGCAGATAATTACCTCAAGCATAGATGTTTTACTTTTTTCTTATTTGGCACACAGAAACTGGAGGCCATGAGTAATTTGGTCAAAATGAATGGCACCGATTGGTCTCTTGGGGGTGCTGTTATAAGAGAATGCCAAGAGTGTGCAAAACTGTCATAAAAAATATAATTTGATTTGTTGAACACTTTTTTGGTTAGTACATGATTCCATATGTGTTATTTTATAGTTTTGATGTCTTCACTATTCTACAATGTAGAAAATGGTCAAAATAAAGAAAAACCCTGGAATGAGTAGGTGTGTCCAAACATTTGACTGGTACTGTATGGTACATCTCTTACCTTGGTTTGAGAAAAGCTAGGTGATTGGTTAAGTTATGGCTGAGTTATTGATACATCCAAATTTGGTTTTTGGACTTGTCACAATTGTCCCTAAATAGAAAATATTGTTGATGCATTCACAGATTGCCACACTATACCAGTATATGCATTAGAACATACACTAATATACTAAAATATGTAACATAAATAGTTCAAAAATAATATTTTCCATAGGACCAAATGCCAACAAACTTGGAAATGTGCAAATAGAAAAGGCTAAGGGATTGGTCAAAAGATGGCAGAGTTATGGACAAATCAAAAATCTGATTTTATGCGTCCATTTAAACCACAGTAAATCCGCTACACAGTGGCTTATCAACTAGAAACTTGTCATCACTGTCATGAACGTCCCTAAGATGGACCACACTCAATTTGGCATTGATATCTAAAAAACAAACAAGGAAACTATTAATACATTCTTTCCATATGCAACGCTAATTCTCAAAATCATCTGCAATCAACTTCTCCTGGTGAACCATATGTCAGATTCACTCCAGATTTCTGTCTTTATTGGTTTTGAGAAAATTGTTGCCTCATTCAAATATGGCCACACTATATCTATAGATGCACATTAACACATATGCTAATGCAACAACAACAAAAAATTCTCATGAGCCATAAATTCAATTGATTCCAGATTTATAATCAATGAATTAGCCTGAAATGAATTTGAGAATGATTAGATGCTGCATTCAAATTTAGCCACGCTATACCACTAGTGGGCTATAAGAACTGAACCAACGTACACAAGGCCATGAAATGTGGTATGCACCAGACCAGTTGGTGGCACTATAGATGTAATTGGCACCATAGGATACTAGAGCAATAACTATTAAGACAAACAATGTGAAATATCGTGATGAGTATCCTGAACAAAAATACAAATGCACCAAAGATTTGACTGAGTTACAGTTCATATGAGAAAAACAGGCAGTTTAAATAAATGAATTAGGCCCTAAACTATGGTTTTTACCTGACTGGGAATACATGTGCATCTGTTGGTCACAGAGCCTTAAAATAAATGGTCCTCACGATCTCATCACGGTATTTCTGTGCATTCAAATTGCTATCGATAAAATGCAATTGTGTTCGTTGTCCGTAGCTTATGCCTGCCCACACCATCACTCCAACGCCACCATGGGGAACTCTGTTCACAACATTGACTGTCACGCCCTGATCTGTTTCACCTGTCCTTGTGCTTGTCTCCACCCCCTCCAGGTGTCGCCCATCTTCCCCATTATCCCCTGTGTATTTATACCTGTGTTTTCTTTCTGTTGCCAGTTTGTCTTTTTTTGTTCAAGCCTACCAAATTTGTCTCAGCGCCTGGTTTTCCCTAGTCTTTCTTTTTCTCGTCCTCCTGGTTTTTGTCCCTTGCCTGTCCTAACCCTGTGCCTGACCACTGCCAGTCCTTGACCATAAGTCTGCCCGCTGTCCTGTACCTTTGCTCCACCTTTGGGTTACCGACCTCTGCTTGACCTGACCCTGAGCCTGCCTGCTGTCCTGTACCTTGGCCCCTGCTCTGGATTATTGACCTCTGCTTACCCTGAGCCTGCCTGCTGTCCTGTACCTTTGCTCCACCTTTGGGTTACCGACCTCTGCTTGACCTGACCCTGAGCCTGCCTGCTGTCCTGTACCTTGGCCCCTGCTCTGGATTATTGACCCCCTGCCAACCTTGACCTGTCGTTTGCCTGCTCCTGTGGTTACTATAAACATTGTTACTTCACACAGTCTGCACTTGGGTCTTACCTTGATTCCTGATAATTGACATCAGTAAATCGCTCGCCCACTTGACGACATGCGGTTGTGAGGCTGGTTGGACGTACTGCCAAATTCTCTAAAATGACGGAGGCGGCTTATGGTAGAGAAATGAACATTCAATTCTCTGGCAACAGCTCTGGTGGACATTCCTGCAGTCAACATGTCAATTACACACTCCCTCAACTTGAGACATCTGTGGCGTTGTGTGACAAAACTGCACATTTTAGTGTGGCCTTTTATTGTCCCCAGCACAAGCTGTGTAATGATCATGCTGTTTAATCAGCTTCTTGATATGCCACACCTGTCAAGTGGATGGATTATCTTGGCAAAGGAGAAATGCTCACTTACAGGGTTGTAAACAAATTTGTGCACAGCATGTTTGTGCATATGGAACATTTCTGGGCTCTTATTTCAGCTCATGAAACATGGGATTTATATTTTGGTTCAGTGTATATCTGTATAATCACACATTGTTGCCCTACTATGTGGTCTGAACACAGTGACACATCCTGTCACTTGCACAGTCGGCGTATTACAGTTGTGAGAAAGTATTGAATTATTTTGGAATGCCAATGTAGAGTGTACCAACTGTGAGATTTAAATCATTTAAACAAATTGACAAACTAAAGTCTCTGAATTCAAAGGTAACCGCAATCTACCTGTAGGGGCTAGGTTCAACGAGTTCAAAAGCTGCTTCTTTGGCTGCTTTACAGGTAGGTTCCAACGCGTTCCCCCCATAGAAGAGAAGAGATTGTTACAGTTCAATTATATTTGTCACACAGATTCCAGTTGGTGTATCGTGAAACAAAGCAATATTCCGGGTGTTCTGAACCGATTCAAGTGATATTAATGAAGTAAAAAAGGATGAATGGTATATTAAATGCTTCAAACAGTTGAAAACAAACTCTTGTTAAACAGGCTTGTACACCGGTTCTAATCAGTCTTCTGCCATATTCATCTTCTTTTTTTTGCCACCCACTGTATTGGAGTATGAGGCCAGTCACGGCCTACCTACATTAAATTCTCTTCATTAGTCCTGAAATAGAGCCATATACATCCCCCCCCCCCCCCCCCCCACTACATCACCCAAACTCCAACCCCGTACAAGTGCCCTGTAATCACGTGAGCTGTGTGTATTTACAAAGATTGCCTTCACTTAACTCCGACATTGTGTGAAATTGAATTGCATGAACTATTTGCTTGCTTGCATGGTGTGCTGTGATTCCCCAGATTGGAATGGACTACATTGACTAAGAGACATATGTTGCCAATACCCTATCATTTCCTCCCTCCCCAAACAAATTGCTAAACACACCCCAGGACTAGAGTTAAAAGTAACTGGAACTTACCTTTAGCACGCCATTTGGACCAGCGGAAGTCTATATAGTTGCTGCTTCTCGACCGCTGTTTCTCTCCTCTTTTCCTCTCCGGAAAACACACAAATCACAATGCTCTCAATAGCACTACCAAAGGGAAGTGCTTGTTTTGAACTTGTGAGTGTGGCTCCAATTGTTTGCCATTACATGCTCTAATTATATGTTTGTTGTCCCCTATGACTGCAGACAAGGAGGACACGCCCAACTTAACTACGAGAGGCTACACCCAAAACTACAACCCAGCAGGCCAGTACAGAGTGAGAAACCAGCCATCAACTACTGGACCAGCCATCGACTAACGTCCCATGCTTGGGAGGAAGAGCTGAATGAACAAACCCTACTTGGGTAGAGCCGAACAAACCTTGGCCACTGCTCTTTGAGTAAAATAACTGCTTTATTAGTTTTGCTTTCACTGATTGTACATAAAGGAAGAAAGGTCCTACATGATAAAGTGCTTGCTTTGCTATCCAACTTTCTGTCATCCTGTGAACCCCGTTCATTGCTGCTCGCAGCTATATTTGCCTTCCTGTTTCATAACAAACTAATCTAATAGGTTGAGTAATGACAATCTGAAAGTGCATTAAATCTCACAGTGAAAACCCAACCTAAATGGCTAGAATGCTATTGAGTGAGCTATTTTCGGAAACCTTTGGAAGGCAATTTTGTTCTCTTATAATCTTTCAAATGCCCAGACAACAATGTCCCTGGCTGCCATGTGAGAAGAGCCCCCTGCCGTGGCTGCCAGTGTTGTGATGTTCAGATGTGCGTTGTGGAGTTGCGTGACGACAGAGGCAGGAAGGGAGGGAGGTAGCGAGCGCTACAGCACTGCTGTTTCCCTCCGCCCCGGGGGCTCTCTCACAGGGCCCATCTCGCTGCTGCGCTGCTCCCTAATAGCCATCAGCTGACAAAGTTGATACCGAACTGGTCACGAGAATCTGTTTTATCCTCCCCTGACTAATTCACTCTCTTTGTCACAAGGTTTCCCTCAAAGACAAGTTAGACGTCTGTTTCATCGGTACACATGGTCAATTTACCTTCCGAGGTGAAAGAAATTGTTCCCCAAACAACTAGCACTGCATGATTTACCAGCATGGTTACGTAGCTTATACTCTGACGAACTACTTACTGTATGCAGGGTTCTAAATTATGTTTAAAACAAATTGGTAGCACCAGTGCTCCCAACTTAAATGTTAGGAGTACCACATGAAATTTAGGCGCACAAGATTTTTGTATTTTATTGATTGCGATATAGCCTATATCGGGGCTACATGAATTCTAGCTAATTTTGAAGCACATGTTATGCTCTAGAAACGAATATGTAACGCTGTAAATATATTTGATTATTTAAAGCTACAATTTAATACGAATAGCTGTCATTGGAATTACATTTTTTTTGTGGAATATTAGGTTCATACATTGTGCATTTCCTTTCTTTCTGTGCCCCTAAATGTTTGGATATACTGGTATTTACAGTGCCTTCAGAAAGTATTCACACACCTTGAATATTTTCACATTTTGTTACAGCCTGAATTTAAAGTGGATTGCATAGGGATTTTGTGTCACTGGCCTACAGACAATAATTAAATTTTTTAAAATTTTTTATTTGACAAATGAATACATAATGAAAAGCTGAAATGTATTGAGTCAATATTCAACCCCTTTGTTATGTATGGCAAGCCTAAAAGTGTGATGAACTATTTTATTAACCTTTATTTAAACAGGCAAGTCAGTTAAAGAACAAATTATTATTTTCAATGACAGCCTAGTGCTTTGTTCAGGGGCAGAACGACAGATGTTTTACCTTGTCGGCTTGGGGATTCAATCTTGCAACCTTTCGGTTACTAGTCCAACACTATAACCTCTAGGCTATCTGCCACCCCAATAAGTCATATAATAACTTGCATGGATCACTCTGTGTGCAATAACAGTGTTGAAACATGATTTTTGAATGACTACCTCATACTGTACCCAACGATATAATAATCTGTAAGGTCCCTCAGTGGAGCAGGGAATTTCAAACACGGATTCAACCACAAAGACGAGAGGTGTTCCAAGAAAGACACCTTTTGGTAGATGGGTTAAAAAAAATGATAACATCCCTATGAGCATTGTGAAGTTATCAATTGCACTTTGGATAGTGTATCGATACACCCAGTCACTACAAAGATACAAAGAAACCTCTCAGGGATTTCACCATGAGGCCAATGGTGACTTTAAAACTCCTACAGAGTTGAATGGCTGTGATAGGAGAAAATGGAGGATGGATTAACAACATTGTAGTTACTCCACAATACTGATCTAATTGTGAGAGTGAAAAGATGGAACCCTGTACAAAAATAAAAAACATATTCCTAAACTTGCATCCTGTTTGCATCAAGGCACTAAAGTAATACTAAAGTAATACTGCAAGAAATGTAGCAAAGCAATTCCCTTTTTGTCCTGAATACAAAGTGTTATGTTTGGGGTAAATCCAATACAACACATTACTGAGTACCACTCTCCATATTTTCAAGCATAGTGATGGCTGCATTATGTTATGGGTATGCTTGTAATCGTTAAGGACTGTGGAGCATTTCAGGATAAAGAAGAAACAGAATGGAGCTAGAGGAAAACCTGGTTCAGTCTGCTTTCCACAAGACATTGGGAGAAGATTTAACCTTTCAGCAGGACAATAGCCTTAGACACAAGGCCAAATCTACACTGAAGTTGCTTACCAAGAATACAGTGAATGTTACTGAGTGGCTGAGTTACAGTTGACTTAAATCTACTTGAAAACCTATGGCAAGACCTGAAAATGGTTATCTAGCAATGATCAACAGCCAATTTGACAGCACGTCATCGAACCCACAAATGCTGATGCTCTAGATACTCAACTAGTCTAAAGAAGGCCAGTTTTATTGCTGCTATAATCAGAACAATAGTTTTCAGCTGTGCTAACATAATTGTAAAAAGTGTTTTCTAATGATCAATTAGCCTTTTAAAATGATAAACTTGGATTAGCTAACACAACGTGCCAATGGAGTGATGGTTGTTGGTAATGGGCCTCTGTACGTCTATGTAGATATTCCATTTTAAAAAATCTGCCGTTTCCAGCTACAATAGTAATTTACAATATTAACAATGTCTACACAGTATTTCTGAGTAATTTTATTTCATTTTAATGGGCAAGAAATGTACTTTTGTTTCACAATCAAGGACATTTCTTAGTGACCTCAAACTTTTGAACGGTAGTGTATATACAGTGCCTTGCGAAAGTATTCGGCCCCCTTGAACTTTGCGACCTTTTGCCACATTTCAGGCTTCAAACATAAAGATATAAAACTGTATTTTTTTGTGAAGAATCAACAACAAGTGGGACACAATCATGAAGTGGAACGACATTTATTGGATATTTCAAACTTTTTTAACAAATCAAAAACTGAAAAATTGGCAGTGCAAAATTATTCAGCCCCCTTAAGTTAATACTTTATAGCGCCACCTTTTGCTGCGATTACAGCTGTAAGTCACTTGGGGTATGTCTCTATCAGTTTTGCACATCGAGTGTAAGGGTTTTCCTGTGGAGAAGGAGAAGCGGACCAAAATGCAGCGTCGTGGTTATTCATGTTCTTTAATAAAGGAACTAGACATGAAATAACTAACAAAACAATAAATGTGGAAAACCAAAAACAGTCCTATCTGGTGCAAACACAGAGACAGGAACAATCACCCACAAACACACAGTGAAACCCAGGCTACCTAAGTATGATTCTCAATCAGAGACAACTAATGACACCTGCCTCTGATTGAGAACCATACTAGGCCGAAACATAGAAATACCCAAAACCTAGAAAAACAAACAGACTGCCCACCCAACTCACGCCCTGACCATACAAAACAAAGGAAATAAAGGTCAGAACGTGACAGGACCCCCCCCCCCCCCCCCCCCCAAAGGTGCGGACTCCGGCCGCAAAACCTTGACCTATAGGGGAGGGTCTGGGTGGGCGTCTGTCCGCGGTGGCGGCTCTGGCGCGGGATGCGGACCCCACATCACCATTGTCTTAGTCCGCCTTATTGTCTGCTTCCGTGGCCTCCTAACCACGGCGACCCCTCTAAATGACCCCACTGGACAGAGGGGCGGAAGCTCTGGACAGAGGGGCGGAAGCTCTTGGCTGAGGGGCAGGGGCTCTTGGCTGAGGGGCAGGGGCTCTTGGCTGAGGGGCTCTGGCACCTCTGGGCTGAGGGGCTCTGGCGGCTCTGGGCTGAGGGGCTCTGGCGGCTCTGGGCTGAGGGGCTCTGGCGGCTCTGGGCTGAGGGGCTCTGGCGGCCCCTGGCGGCACTGGCGGCCCCTGGCTGACTGGCGGCACTGGTGGCCCCTGGCTGACTGGCGGTACAGGCGGCCCCTGGCAGACTGGCGGTACAGGTGGCCCCTGGCAGACTGGCGGTACAGGCGGCCCCTTGCAGACTGGCGGTACAGGCGGCCCCTTGCAGATTGGCGGCACAGGCGGCGCTGGGCAGACGGGTAGCTCAGATGGCGCTGGGCAGACGGGAAGCTCAGATGGCACTGGGCAGACGGGAAGCTCCGTCAATGCTGGAGAGGAAAGCTCTGGCAGCGCTGGACTGAGTAGCTCTGGCGCCTCTGGAATGAGGGGCGGGAGCTCTGGTAGCGCCGAACAGGCGGGAGACTCCGGCTGCACTGGAGAGGAGGGAGCCCCTGTAAGGATAAGCCGGAGAGACAGCCTGGTGCGGGGGGCTGCCACCGGAGGGCTGGTGCGTGGAGGTGGTGACGGATAGACCGGACCGTGCAGGCGCACTGGAGCTCTGGAGCACCGAGCCTGCCCAACCTTACCTGGTTGAATGGTCCCGGTCACCCTGCCAGTGCGGCGAGGTGGAATAGCCCGCACTGGGCTATGCAGGCGAACCGGGGACACCGTGCGCAAGGCTGGTGCCATGTAAGCCGGCACTGGAGACCAGATGCGTAGAGCCGGCTTCATGGCACTTGGCTCGATGCCCACTCTAGCCCGGCCGATACGCGGAGCTGGAATGTACCGCACCGGGCTATGCACCCGCACTGGGGACACCGTGCGCTTCACAGCATAACACGGTGCCTGCCCGGTCTCTCCAGCCCCCCGGTAAGCACAGGAAGTTGGCGCAGGTCTCCTACCTGGCTTCACCACACTTCCTGTGTTCCCCCCCAATAAATTTTTGGGGCTGCCTCTCGGGCTTCCTTGCCAGCCGTGTTCCCTCATATCGCTGGCTCCTCTCCGGCTGCCTCTGCTCTCCTAGCTGCCTCCACCTGTTCCCATGGAAGGCGATCCTTTCCCACCAGGATCTCCTCCCAGGTGTAGCAACCCTTCCCGTCCAATACATCGTCCCATGTCCATTCCTCTTTGCGCCGCTGTTGCTGTTGCCCGTTAGTACGCCGCTTGGTCCTGTTGTGGTGGGTGATTCTGTAAGGGTTTTCCTGTGGTGAAGGAGAAGCGGACCAAAATGCAGCGTGGTGGTTATTCATGTTCTTTAATAAAGGAACTAGACATGAAATAACTAACAAAACAATAAATGTGGAAAACCAAAAACAGTCCTATCTGGTGCAAACACAGAGACAGGAACAATCACCCACAAACACACAGTGAAACCCAGGCTACCTAAGTATGATTCTCAATCAGAGACAACTAATGACACCTGCCTCTGATTGAGAACCATACTAGGCCGAAACATAGAAATACCCAAAACCTAGAAAAACAAACAGACTGCCCACCCAACTCACGCCCTGACCATACAAAATAAATACAAAACAAAGGAAATAAAGGTCAGAACGTGACATCGAGAGACTGAATTTTTTCCCATTCCTCCTTGCAAAACAGCTCGAGCTCAGTGAGGTTGGATGGAGAGCATTTGTGAACAGCAGTTTTCAGTTCTTTCCACAGATTCTCGATTGGATTCAGGTCTGGACTTTGACTTGGCCATTCTAACACCTGGATATGTTTATTTTTTAACCATTCCATTGTAGATTTTGATTTATGTTTTGGATCATTGTCTTGTTGGAAGACAAATCTCCGTCCCAGTCTCAGGTCTTTTGCAGACTCCATCAGGTTTTCTTCCAGAATGGTCCTGTATTTGGCTCCATCCATCTTCCCATCAATTTTAACCATCTTCCCTGTCCCTGCTGAGGAAAAGCAGGCCCAAACCATGATGCTGCCACCACCATGTTTGACAGTGGGGATGGTGTGTTCAGGGTGATGAGCTGTGTTGCTTTTACGCCAAACATAACGTTTTGCATCGTTGCCAAAAAGTTCAATTTTGGTTTCATCTGACCAGAGCACCTTCTTCCACATGTTTGGTGTGTCTCCCAGGTGGCTTGTGGCAAACTTTAAACAACATTTTTTATGGATATCTTTAAGAAATGGCTTTCTTCTTGCCACTCTTCCATAAAGGCCAGATTTGTGCAATATACGACTGATTGTTGTCCTATGGACAGAGTGTCCCACCTGAGCTGTAGATCTCTGCAGTTCATCCAGAGTGATCATGGGCCTCTTGGCTGCATCTCTGATCAGTCTTCTCCTTGTATGAGCTGAAAGTTTAGAGGGACGGCCAGGTCTTGGTAGATCTGCAGTGGTCTGATACTCCTTCCATTTCAATATTATCGCTTGCACAGTGCTCCTTGGGATGTTTAAAGCTTGGGAAATCTTTTTGTATCCAAATCCGGCTTGTGTGTTCCTTGTTCTTCATGATGTTCTCTGCGCTTTTAACGGACCTTTGAGACTATCACAGTGCAGGTGCATTTATACAGAGACTTGATTACACACAAGTGGATTGTATTTATCATCATTAGTCATTTAGGTCAACATTGGATCATTCAGAGATCCTCACTGAACTTCTGGAGAGAGTTTGCTGCACTGAAAGTAAAGGGGCTGAATAATTTTGCACGCCCAATTTTTCAGTTTTGATTTGTTAAAAAAGTTTGAAATATCCAATAAATGTTGTTCCACTTCATGATTGTGTCCCACTTGTTGTTGATTCTTCACAAAAAAATACAGTTTATATCTTTATGTTTGAAGCCTGAAATGTGGCAAAAGGTTGCAAAGTTCAAGGGGGCCGAATAATTTTGCAAGGCACTGTATATATATACATTTTTCGGCTTGCAAGCTTCCCCATTTTTCCTCCAAACATAACGATGGTCATTATGGCCAAACAGTTCTATTTTTGTTTCATCAGACCAGAGGACATTTCTCCAAAAAGCATGATTTTGTCCCCATGTGCAGTTGCAAACCGTAGTCTGGCTTTTATATGGCGGTTTTTGATCGGCCTTTCAGTTTATGTCGATATAGGACTAATTTTTACTGTGGATATAGATACCTTTGTACCTGTTTCCTCCAGCATCTTCATAAAGTCCTTTGCTGTTATTCTGGGATTGATTTGCACTTTTCGCACCAAAATACGTTAATCTCTAGGAGATAGAACTAGTCTCCTTCCTGAGGGGTATGACGGTTGCGTGGTCCCATGGTGTTTATACTTGTGTACTATTGTTTGTACAGATGAATGTGGTACCTTCAGGTGTTTGGAAATTGCTCCCATGGATGAACCAGACTGAGGTCTTGGCTGATTTCTTTTGATTTTCCCATGACGTCAAGCAAAGAGGCACTGCGTTTGAGACTCAAATGATGTCAATTAGCCCATCAGAAGCTTCTAAACAATGTCATAATTTTCTGGAATTTTCCATGCGGTTTAAAGGCACAGTCAACTTAGTATATGTACACTTCTGACCCACTGGAATTGTGATATAGTGAGTTATAAGTGACTGTAAACAATTGTTGGAAAAATAACTTGTGTCATGCAAAGTAAACTATAGTTTGTTTTAACAAGAAAATTGTGGAGTGGTTGAAAAATGGGACTTAATGGCTGTATAAAAAATATCAGAAACTTTGAGCATCCCACGGAGAACCATTTAAATCCATTATAAAAAAATGGAAAGAATATGGCACCACAACACACCTGCCAAGAGAAGGCCACCCACTAAAACTCATGGACCAGGCAAGGAGGCCATTAATCAGAGAGTCAACAAAGAGACCAAAGACAACCCTGAAGGAGCTACAAAGCCCCACAGCAGAGATAGGAGTATCTGTCCATAGGACCACTTTAAGCTATACTCTCCACAGAGCTGGACTTTACAGAACAGAGGCCAGAAAATAACCATTGCTTAAATCGCCAAAAGGCATGTGGGAGACTCCCCAAACATCATCTGGTCAGATGAGCCTAGAATTGAGCTTTTTGGCTATCAAGATAAATGTTATATCTGGCGCAAACCCAACACCTCTCATCACCTCAAGAACACCATCCCTACAGTGAAGCATGGTGGTGGCAGCATCATGCTGTCCATATGTTTTTCATCGGCAGGGACTGGGAAACTGGTCAGAATTGAAGGAATGGTGGAGGGCGCTAAATACAGGGAAATTATTGAGGGAAACCTGTTTGTCTTCCAGAGATTTGAGACTGGGACGGAGGTTCACCTTCCAGCTGGAATGTAAGCATACTGCTAAAGCAACACTCAAGTGGTCTATGGGGAAACATTTAAATGTCTTGGAATGTCCTCGTCAAAGCCCAGACCTCAATCCAATTGAGAATCTATGGTATGACTTAAAGATGGCTGTATACCAGCCGAACCCTTCAAACTTGAAGGAGCTGGAGCAGTTTTGCCTTGAAGAATGGGCAAAATTCCCAGTAGCTAGATGCGCCAAGCTTATAGAGACATACCCCAAGATACTTGCAGCTGTAATTGCTTCAAAAGGTGGCTCTATAAAGTATGGACTTTGCTGACTTGGGTGGGTGAATAGTTACGCACGCTCAAGTTGTCTTTTTTTTGTCTTATTACTTGCTTGTTTCACAATAGAAAAAATATTTTGCATCTTCAAAGGAGTAGGCATGTTTTGTAAATCAAATGATACACATCCCCCCCAAAATATATTTTAATTCCAGGTTGAAAGTCAACTAAATAGGATGCCAAGGGGGGTGAATACATTCGCAAGCCACTATATCTCTCAACACCATCCAGTTTCTATTTGCCATATATTTTTCAACTGCTGTGATGTTTCACAAAAGTTCTCAACCTTCCTATTCTCATAGTTTCTACAGATTGTAAATGAATGAAAAACATTTTTGCTAAAAGTATTATTGATCAATGTACTATGACTTTTCAAATCACCCAGCAGTGCTATTTGCAGAGTTACCTCCAGGTATATGTTTCAGTTCTTCAGCCATTCCTGAACCTGCAACCAAAAACAAGCTACATATGGACAATACCTGAGTTGGGTTGGTTGTATCTCCCATATATGTAACATTCTATTGGTTGCAAGATTAAATTGGATAATTCTATGTTTTGAATCCGGCGTCGTTTTGTGTATCAGCTCATTTTGATTTTTTAAAATGTAACCTTTATTCAACTAGGCAAGTCAGTTAAGAACAAATTGTTATTTACAATTTTTTGTTTTTTTATTTCACCTTTATTTAACTAGGTAGGCCAGTTGAGAACAAGTTCTCATTTACAACTGCGACCTGGCCAAGATAAAACAAAGCAGTGCGACACAAACAACAACACAGTTACACATGGAATAAACAAACATACAGTCAATAACACAATATAAAAAAATCTATATACAGTGTGTGCAAATGAGGTAAGATTAGGGAGGTAAGGCAATAAATAGGCCTTAGTGGTGAAGTAATTAGAATTTAGCAATAAACACTGGCGTGATAGATGTGCAGAAGATGAATGTGCAAGTAGAGATACGGGGGTGCAAAGGACCAAAAAAATAAAGAATAATATGTGGATGAGGTAGTTGGGTGGGCTATTTACAGATGGGCTATGTACAGGTGCAATGATCTGTTAGCTGCTCTGACAGCTGATGCTGCTCTGACAGCTGATGCTGCTCTGACAGCTGATGCTGCTCTGACAGCTGATGCTGCTCTGACAGCTGAAGTTAGTGAAGGAGATATAAGTCTCCAGCTTCAGTGATTTTTGAAATTCGTTCCAGTCATTGGCAGCAGAGAACTGGAAGGAAAGGCGACCAAATGAGGAATAGGCTTTGGGGGTGACCAGTGAAATATACCTGCTGGAGCGCGTGTTACGGATGGGTGCTGCTATGATGTACCATGGGCCTACATAACAAATGTTATTTGGACTCATTTTTCAAGACAATACATTTTGAAAAGGTTTTCCAAAATTTCCAAGACGGAGGAAAATCTATCCTGACGGACTGTCCTTGAGGCCAATTTGTTAATTACGAGAAAAGACTCAAATCAAATCAAATCAAATGTATTTATATAGCCCTTCGTACATCAGCTGATATCTCAAAGTGCTGTACTGAAACCCAGCCTAAAACCCCAAACAGCAAGCAATGCGGGTGTAGAAGCACGGTGGCTAGGAAATACTCCATAGAAAGGCCAAAACCTAGGAAGAAACCTAGAGAGGAACCAGGCTATGTGGGGTGGCCAGTCCTCTTCTGGCTGTGCCGGGTGGAGATTATAACAGAACATGGCCAAGATGTTCAAATGTTCATAAATGACCAGCATGGTCCAATAATAATAAGGCAGAACAGTTGAAACTGGAGCAGCAGCACGGCCAGGTGGACTGGGGACAGCAAGGAGTCATCATGTCAGGTAGTCCTGAGGCATGGTCCTATGGCTCAGGTCCTCCGAGAGAGAGAACGAAAGAGAGAAAGAGAGAATTAGAGAGAGCACACTTAAATTCACACAGGACACAGAATAGGACAGGAGAAGTACTCCAGATATAACAAACTGACCCTAGCCCCCCGACACATAAACTACTGCAGCATAAATACTGGAGGCTGAGACAGGAGGGGTCAGGAGACACTGTGGCCCCATCTGAGGACACCCCCGGACAGGGCCAAACAGGAAGGATATAACCCCACCCACTTTTCCAAAGCACAGCCCCCACACCACTAGAGGGATATACCATCCTGAGACAAGGCTGAGTATAGCCCACAAAGATCTCCGCCACGGCACAACCCAAGGGGGGGGCGCCAACCCAGACAGGATGATCACATCAGTGACTCAACCCACTCAGGTGACGCACCCCTCCCAGGGACGGTATGAGAGAGCCCCAGTAAGCCAGGGTTAGAGGCAGAGAATCCCAGTGGAAAGAGGGGAACCGGCCAGGCAGAGACAGCAAGGGCGGTTCGTTGCTCCAGAGCCTTTCCGTTTACCTTCCCACTCCTGGGCCAGACTACACTCAATCATATGACCCACTGAAGAGATGAGTCTTCAGTAAAGACTTAAAGGTTGAGACCGAGTTTGCATCTCTCACATGGGTAGGCAGACCGTTCCATAAAAATGGCGCTCTATAGGAGAAAGCCCTGCCTCCAGCTGTTTGCTTAGAAATTCTAGGGACAATTAGGACAACTCCTATATACAAAGTGTCTATTTTAAGTGAGACTGCTTATAACAGTGCAAGTTATAGATCAATCGGTGCCATTCTTTTTGTTTTACCTCAATTAGCCACAAAATCCCTAGGTTGAAAGTAACCGCTTTTCTGGAAGCTGTGCTTCTCTATTTTCCCTACATTTCTCCCCACGTGGGCCAAACCCAAAGCAATTTGAGTTCTAGCCAATATCTGCACATATGTGATGTGGTACAACATTTTTGTGGATTATACAAAAATTATAGGAAAGTGCAGGAGAATATCTTGAAATTATCCAGAAAAGACAATCAGACTGACCACTAATGACCCTATACATTGATCGTGTGTGTAATATATCATACTGATTTCAGTGTCCCAGATTTACATTTACATACAGTATGTTACATCTAGTCTACGAGACCAGGTTGGATGCTGGATGCTCTGATGCCGGGCTAATTATAATTGCAGTGGTTTTTCAATCCCTCCAGGATTCCAGGATTCTGCCATCTCAATTTCTTAAGCAAAATCAACAAAACCCTGCATATTATGTGTAGGCTTGCACGTTTGACCAACCGCTGCACTATTTTCACATAATATGGTTAGTTCAAGCCACATGTCAACAAACTTTTCCCCTCGTCAGCGCATTTTCACAACAAATTGGACAAATTCAATTGCAATGCAAAATGCAGAATTGCCGCAGCAAAAGCAAGCATTTTTGAATGCAACTATCTAGTGGTGGAATAAGTACTCAATTGTCAGTAAAAGTAAAGATACCTTAATAGAAAATGACTCAAGTAAAAGTGAAAGTCACCCAGTAAAATACTACTTGAGTAAAAGTCTAAAAGTATTTGGTTTTAAGTATACTTAAGTATCAAAAGTAAATGGAATTGGTTCCCTGTCGCCAGGAATCCCTCCTTTGCCCCTTCTAACCTTGATAACACCTTTGAGTACCATAGGGGATTTATACATAGAAGGGACCTTTGCTTCTTTTGAGTTGCTGAGGGAAACTTATAATCTTCCCAGAAGTAATTTTTTCAGATACCTACAAATTAGAGACTACGTTAGAAAACACCTCCCAACATTTGGGAATGCTAAACCTTCCATGTTTGACGGATGCATAAAAATATGCCCCACCTCAGATAAACTGATATCGCATCTATATGATGCTTTTCAATCTGTTAGCACACCTTCTACAGATGCCATCAAGGCAAAATGGGAGGAAGAACAAGGGACTGACATCTCGGTGGCACTGGGAAGAGAGCTTGGAGTATATCTACACATGCTCCATTAATTCCAGACATCGTCTCATACAATTCAAGGTATTACACAGATTACACTATTCCAAAACTAAACTGCATAGGATATTTCCTGATACATCCCCTACATGTGATAAATGTCAGGCTGCACAGGGTACACTACTCCACTGCTTTGCCCTATGCTCTAGCTTGCATGGCTATTGGTGTGGAATTCAATAGATCCAGACCCGCTTCTGATAATCCTGGGAATATCTGAGTCCCTAAACGGATTAACCAACCCCCAAAAACAACTAATCTCGTACGGTCTCATTTCGGCAAAAAAATAATCTTGTTGTTTTGGAAAAGGAGGGAAGCGCCCTCTACCAAATTATGGCTCAGCGAATTGGCAAACAATGTACACTTAGAAAGAATTAGATATATTCTGAACAATAAATTATCAACATTTGATCAAATCTGGCAGCCTTTCCTCTCCTAGTTGGACGAGTCGGCACTGTGAATTTGTACTTATTAACGCACTCTCAGTTGTAATATTTTAATCTACCTTTGGGCAGCATGTGCTGGCCCTGCCACCCGAGCAGTTGGGAGGGGGGGGGATAGGGGATGGGGGGGGATAGGGGGGACATCTTCCCTCTTTCTTTCTACGTGTCCTTGTTTTGTATGTCGTGTTTTGTATTATTTGTTCTGCACCCAGAACTCTGGGTCTTGTTGTTCCTGTATGCTCTTTTATGTTTGATATGAATTGTATACCTGTCTTGTATACCTATACACCATTCTTGTGTGTGTTTAATAAAAAATATTTGAAACAGAAAAAAAAAGAAAAAAAGTAAATGGAATGGAATTGCTGAAATGTAAAGTAAAAATATAAACCGTTTCAAATTCCTAATATTAAACAAACCAGATGGCACAATTGTCTTTAAAAAAATTATTGACAGAGGGGGCACACTCCAACACTCAGACATAATTTACAAACAAAGCATTTGTGTTTAGTGAGACCTTCAGATTAGAGGCAGTAGGGATGACCAGGGATGTTCTCTGATAAGTGTGAATTGGAACATTTCCCTGTCAAAATGTAACAAGTACTTTTGGGTGTCAGGGAAAATGTATGGAGTAAAAAGTATATTATTTTCTTTAGGATTGTTGTGAAGTAAAAGTAAAGTACAGATACCCCAAACAATGACTTAAGTAGTACTTTGAAGTATGTTTACTTAAGTACTCTACACCACTGCAAATATCACAAAAAATCTGCGAAATCCTGGAAGGACTGTTTTTTTTTAATGATCATTGTAGAAAATGGCAGCAGCAAGCTGAATTACAAGTACATCTTACAATTAAATTATTAAATACAAAATATAACTGCGAGCAGCAATGAACGGGGTTCACAGGATGAAAGAAAGGTCACAATCAGTTGGATAACAAAGCAAGCATTCTATCATGATGGAACTATCTTCCTTTAGGTGCAATGAGTGAAAGCATTACCATGGTTCTCTCAATACCACAAGGATGATGCAATTGAACTTAAGTCTAGTGCTGTAGGTTGGTTATCTTTGAATGCAACAGGTAATCATTCTCAAAGTCATTACTTAATGGCTTATATACCAACTCTGTGGTCTGCAGTGACTTTATCTTCACACAGCTTCTAAGGAAGCTATTGTTTCCCAAAACCATTAAAGACTGTTGTACGGAGTCTCAATACAAAATCTGGAGTGATGTATGGTTTATGAGGAGAAGATGATTGCAGATGATTTTGAGCATTAGCGTTATATATGCACGGAGTTGTAAATAGTTTCCTTGTTTAAAAAAAAATCTATACTAAATGTAGTATGGTTCATCTTAGGGATGTCCATGATAGCGATGACACGTTTCTAGTTAACTTCTTGGATATAGGGGGCGCTATTTTAATTTTTGGATGAAAAACGTTCCCGTTTTAAACAAGATATTTTGTCACGAAAAGATGCTCGACTATGCATATAATTGACAGCTTTGGAAAGAAAACACTCTGACGTTTCCAAAACTGCAAAGATATTGTCTGTGAGTGCCACAGAACTGATGTTACAGAAAAAAAACAGATAAAAATCCAATCAGGAAGTGCTGCATTTTTTGAAACCGCCTCATGGCAATGACTCCTTATATGGCTTTGGAGGAGCTAGGAGTCAGCTTACGTTTTCCACGTTTTCCCCAAGGTGTCTGCAGCATTGTGACGTATTTGTAGGCATATCATTGGAAGATTGACCATAAGAGACTACATCTACCAGGTGGTCTATTGGTGTCCTCCCTCGCAATTATTGCGTAACCTCCAGCTGCAGTATTTTTCCGTTTGCTTCTGAGGAGAAACCCAACAACCACCACTGATAGATTATCGAATAGATATGTGAAAAACACCTTGAGGATTGATTCTAAACAACGTTTGCCATGTTTCTGACGATATTATGGAGCTAATTTTGAAAAAAGTTTGGCGTTGTAGTGACTGCATTTTCATTTTTTTCCTTAGCCAAACGTGATGAACAAAACGGAGCTATTTCTCCTACACAAATAATATTTTTGGAAAAAATGAACATTTGCTATCTAACTGAGAGTCTTGTCATTGAAAACATCCGAAGTTCTTCAAAGGTAAATTATTTTATTTGAATGCTTTTCTTGTTTTTGTGAAAATGTTGCCTGCTGAATGCTAGGCTTAATGCTATGAAAGGCTATCAATACTCTTACACAAATGCTTGTGTAGCTTTGGTTGAAAAGCATATTTTGAAAATCTGAGATGACAGTGTTGTTAACAAAGCTTGTGTTTCAATATATTTATTTCATTTCATTTGTGATTTTCATGAATAGGAAACGTTGCGTTATGGTAATGAGCTTGAGGCTATGATTACGCTCCCGGATACGGGATTGCTCGATGCTAGAGGTTAATAGGCCACTGTGGAGTGAATTTACAGTGGTTTAAATTGACACGTAAAATCATTTTTTAAAAATCCTGTAGCTTTTCTCAAACTAAGTTAAGACATGTACCATGGGCCTACATTCTGAATTTAGTGTCATTTGAGATGAAGTATTTTTAGCACGTTTTTGTATATTAGCGTATGTGTTAATATGCATCTACTGGTATAGTGTGGCCATCTTTGAATGCATCAACATTATTTTCTCAATGTTTTCTCAATGTTCATTACGAGAAAAGACTCCTATACACAAAGTGTCTGACTACTTATAACAGTGCAAGTTATAGACCAATCGGTGCCATTCTTTTTGACCAAGTTATCCATGGCCTCTAGTTCCTGTGTGCCAAATTTAAAAATTGTTACCCATCTTTGCTTGAGTTATTTGATTATGTAAAAAAAACGTAATACAGAAAATAATAGCTTCGCTGTAAACCCCTAATTATTACAAACACCATAAATATGTACAGTTGAAGTCGGAAGTTTAGATACACTTAGGTTGGAGTCATTCATTTGAGTCATTTTAGTCTATTGGAGGTGCACCTGTGGATGTATTTCAAGGCCTCCCTTCAAACTCATTGCCTCTTTGCTTGACATCATGGGAAAATCAAAAGAAATAGCCAAGATCTCAAAAAAAGAATTGTTGACCCCCACATGTCTGATTCATCCTTGGGAGCAATTTCCAAACGCCTGAAGGTACCACGTTTATCTGTCAAATTATAGTACGCAAGTATAAACACCATGGGACCACGCAGCCGTCATACCGCTCAGGAAGAAGACGCGTTCTGTCTCCTAGAGATGAACGTACTTTGGTGCGAAAAGTGCAAATCAATCCCAGATCAACAGCAAAGGACCTTGTGAAGATGCTGGAGGAAACAGGTACAAAAGTATCTACATCCACAGTAAAACGAGTCCTATATTGATATAACCTGAAAGGCCGCTCAGCAAGGAAGAAGCCACTGCTCCAAAACCGCCATAAAAAAAGCCAGACTTCGGTTTGCAGCTGCACATGGGGGCAAAGATCATACTTTTTGGAGAAATGTCCTCTGGTCTGATGAAACAAAAATAGAACTGTTTGGCCATAATGACCATCGTTATGTTTCGAGGAAAAAGGGCAAGGCTTGCAACCCGAAGAACACCATCCCAACTGTGAAGCCTGGATGTGGCAGCATCATGTTTTGGGGATGCTTTGCTGCAGGAGGGACTGGTGTACTTCACAAAATAGATGGCATCATGAGGAAAGTAAAATTATGTGGATTTATTGAAGCAACATCTCAAGTCATTAGTCAGGAAGTTAAAGCTTGGTCGCAAATGGGTCTTCCAAATGAGCAATGACCCCAAGCATACTTCTAAAGTTGTGGAAAAATGGCTTAAGGACAACAAAGTCAAGGTATTGGAGTGGCCATCACAAAGCCCAGACCTCGATCCTATAGAAAATGTGTGCGCAGAACTGAAAAAGCATGTGCGAGCAAGGAGGCCTACAAACCCGACTCAGTTACTCCAGCTCTGTCAGGAGAGTGGGCCAAAAATCATCCAATTTATTGCGGGAAGCTTGTGGAAGGCTACCCGAAACGTTTGACCCAAGTTAAACAATTTAAAGGCAATGCTACCAAATACTAATTGAGTGTATATAAACTTCTGACCCACTGGGAATGTGATGAAAGAAAGAAATGCTGAAATAAATCATTCTATTATTCTGACATTTCACATTCTTAAAATAAAGTGGTGATCATAACTGACCTAAAACAAGGAATTTTTACTAGGATTAAATGTCAAGAATTGTGAAAAACTGAGTTTAAAATATATTTGGCTAAGGTGTATGTAAACTTCCGACTTCAACTGTAAATAACATTGCAACTTTTTAGGCATTTGAAGTCAAAAGAAATGAGCTGTTTAGCAGGCAAACCAAGACTGAGATTACACTGCAGTCGTATAGCGCTCGGTCCTGCAGTGTATGAGGTCCAGTTTATTTAAGGAGTGGGTCTGATATTGGCTAATAAATCATCTTAAAAGTGGAAGCATATGGCTTTCATGATGTGTCCAGAGTGCTGTGTCCAGCATGCATTGACCACTACATTTTCTCAATGTTAAGTTTTGCTGCATCTCTCATCCAGCTCTGTCCAAAAAGTATACATAACTGATTTTATATTCTGTACAGTGTCCATATTAGGTAAGCCTCAGTCTAAGCAGGACTTTTTTTTCAGTCTTAGTATTCTGACATGTCAAATGGCTTACCCCAGTGACCAGGTATTATGTAAAAGACCAGGGTAACATTGACAGGAGAGTGTGCTGGTAAGATGTAGTCTGGTCAGGTGTTCCCCTATGGCGATGAGAGGTCAGGATTGTCTCCCTGAGCAGGGGCAGGGAGGTCAGAGGAGAGGTCCCGCTCCAACTGCGAGCTGAGATTAATGGCACTGTACTCTTTCACCTCTCCCACAGCAGCAGTGTACTGCCAGCTTACCTGTCAGCACTTTAAACACCCCTCTAACTGCTGTCACAACCACTTTCCCCCCTCACCTCTTCATGCTCAAGCAACACGGAAGAACTATATTTCAAACTCCCATCTGTTTGGCTGTGACATTCCTCCTTTCCCTCTTTTAAAGGGACAGTGCAGTCAAAAATAGGATTTTCCTATTTTGTTGATAATATTTCCACAATGTGTGGTCGAAAGAACACTCTGAAATTGTAATAGTAATAATAATACCATTATATTGTAAGAACTGTACCTGTAATTTCAGCATATTTAGATGGGATGGAGATTTTGGCCCAGATCATGACGTCACAATATGATGTGATTATTCTGACCAATGACCAGGCGTCTTTTATTTGCATATGTACCCACCTACTTTGAAGGGCTCAGCGGTGAAAGCTCTAGATGATCCTATCCACCAATCAGGGCTGTGTATGTAAATGCATTTAAATTTGTATTACCACGCCCACATTATCGGGAGGCTCAGGGAAATAAATAATAAAGCATACATTTTGAGTTATTTTCATGAAATATACACACACAACATGATTTATTAGACACACAGTGATGATATAAAACATTTTATGAAAAAGACTGCATGGGGGCATAAATACTGATAATTTTAACCTTTGGCCCTTTTCACTAGGGGGGGAGTATAATGGTTACAAAGGAAGGATCAAGTGGAATACACATCAAAGCCTCCATAACTTCAGCCAGGTGCAACTCTCCCAGACTACTACTTTGATCTGTATACCCGCTCAGATGGCTTCTCTATTTAAAACAGATAATACAATGTTAGAGGTTTTTAAAAGGGTTCTACAAACATTTCATGAATATTTCTACGTTACATATGAATAATATGCATTTTCCACAGCAATACCTGTGCAGAGGCTATTTTAAACTCGGCCCGTGAGAGGGAGAGTCTAGATTAAAAGCAGTCTATTATTTTGTGACCTTTAGTTTGTAACAAGAAACTTACAGTACAGGGCAACCGAACAACAGTGCTCTTTTGTGAGAGCGGCTCTCTCTGTGCAGCGGACGCTGATCTTTTGTGACAGCTGATGACACATTTAAGTCATTTAGCAGACGCTCTTATCCAGAGCGACTTACAAATTGACACAAGCCATTAGACTGTATATGAGAGCAGGGGACAGTTGTCTCAATAAAGGTAACACACTGGAAAATGAACCAAAACAAACTGTAACACGTGACAGGTTTTGCCATAATGGTCACATCAGAGTGGTCTCTAGTCACCCCCAAAACCAATTCTTTCTTTGGCCGCCTCTCCTTCCAGTTCTCTGCTGCCAATGACTGGAACGAACTACAAAAATCTCTTAAATTGGAAACACTTATCTCCCTCACTAGCTTTAAGCACCAACTGTCAGAGCATCTTACAGATTACTGCACCTGTACATAGCCCACCTATAATTTAGCCCAAACAACTACCTCTTTCCCAACTGTATTTTATTTATTTATTTATTTTGCTCCTTTGCACCCCATTATTTTTATTTCTACTTTGCACATTCTTCCATTGCAAAACTACCATTCCAGTGTTTTACTTGCTATATTGTATTTACTTTGCCACCATGGCCTTTTTTGCCTTTACCTCCCTTCTCACCTAATTTGCTCACATTGTATATAGACTTGTTTTTTTTACTGTATTATTGACTGTATGTTTGTTTTACTCCATGTGTAACTCTGTGTCGTTGTATGTGTCGAACTGCTTTGCTTTATCTTGGCCAGGTCGCAATTGTAAATGAGAACTTGTTCTCATCTTGCTTACCTGGTTAAATAAAGGTGAAATAAATAAATAAAATAAAGAGAAATTATTCAACATAAAGAAATGGTAATGAGGGGGGGGGGGGGACTACCACCATTTTCACCAAACTTGTACAATTTAATGTAAGATAAATTTGTATTGACAGATATGTAGACAAGGTTTGCACATGCCGTAGTTTTTCTTGTTTTCCAATGTTTTTTAAGCATGCTGTTTGTCATGTTAACTAGCACACATGCAGTTTGTGAAGAGGCTGATAGTGACTGTGAGTGATTGGCCCTCTCTTTTTCTCCTCAGATGACATCATTATAGCAAAGGCTGAAGGCAGCAGAGCCATCCATCTCTTCTTTCCTTCCTCTCTGAAATGGGACACTCCATTTAGTATGATATGTTTAATTTCGTATGGTATGTATTCATTTGTGGATGTCCATCCCTCATTTCGTATGATATGTTACAAATTGCAATTCGGTTATATTTTACGAATTTGCAAAAATGTAGAATGTGTTACGAATGTGCAAAACATATGCTAGGCTAGGTGGCTAACATTAGCTAGCTCATTAAGGTTAGCTAGGCCAATGGTATAGGGTTAAGGTTAAGTTTAGGAGTTAGGTTGAAGGGTTAAGGTTAGGGTTATGGTTACGGGGGACTAGGTGTCCCCCTTTCCCTTTCAATCAACTTGTAATGGTCACTACTGAATTGTCTCCACATCCCAAACTTGATGATTTCTCTCCAAAGGACAGTATATTTCTCATTATATCCTTTACAGCCAAATATATTCTCTTTCTGTTCTATTTCCTCTCTTTCGTACCACATCTTAGCATATTTGTGTCTGCTTTAGGGTTGCGGAAATCCTGGTTGAAGGATTCCTGGATTTCCTGCTTATTCCCATCTGAATTTGAATTTCGCAATCCCTAACTTTGTGTTTGGTATGCACCTGCTTCTCTCACAGCGTGAGGATGGTTTATAATGGACCAGCAGACTCGCTGACTCAACTTCTTCTCTGGCTGTAAGAAGTTGATTTAATGGAAGCAGACATCGATGTTGTGATGGTGGTGCTTCTCCAGACCGAGGCAATAATGGAGCCCGGCCCACAACTGGGACTGCTTCTGGCACAGTGAGAAGCAATTTGAGGAAGCTCAATAAGTCATGACCTGTAGATGTTTTATCATGAAGCACTGAGGCCAACTTTGATGTGCTGTGTGACAGAACTAGGCAGCGGCCCATTAAGCATGAATTCCCAAGGTAGGACTGCAACCCTGGAGCCTTTAAACACAAGACACTTTGCTCAACTGGCAAATCATATTAGAGTTTCTATGCAATAGCTTTTGTAAGTTGGCATGGTGTACACTGACAATGTCTTATTTTATTTGAAGTACGTGTAGTGCTTCATAATGTCCTTATAAGGCCTTATAAAACACTTACAATGTGTTACGACACCAACTATGTTACTGTGTCTTATTTTGCAATTCATTTGTCCCTTATACTAACATGGTAATATTTATCCTTTGCAAGCAGCATGTTACTCAACAACCATAGTAATTGAGCCTAAAATCTCTTGACTGGACCTAAACTGTATACAGCACTGGAGGTTGGTGGCACCTTAATTGGGGAGGACAGGCTAGTGGTATTGACTGGAGCGGAATTGGTGGAACGGTATCAAATACATCAAACACATGGTTTGATGCCATTCCATTTTCTCTGTTCCAGCCAGTATCATAAGCTGTCCTCCTCCCAGTAGCCTCCACGGGTATACAGATGCTGTCATTATCTTCAAAATAATCTAGCTTTTTGCCAAATTCACCTAGCTGTTCACCAAATATGGAGTCTCAAAGGCAGTCTGACATGTTTTTAAGTGGTTCTGAATCCATCTGTTGTCCTTTTAGGATGTTAGGTTTTTGCCAAAGGTTGCTCCTTACTTGTACACAGGCTGAGTGCAGCTGACAGCTGGGGAGCACTGGAGTGCACTGAAGACCAGATGGCGCCGAAGAACATGGCTGACATTTTACATTCTCCCAACCAATTGTGCTAGCTTGTTAGTTTTTTTTGCATTTTGTGTAACTTATTTTTTAACTTATTGTGTACATAATGCTACCGTCCCTTATGACCGAAAATAACTTCTGGACATCTGAACAGCGATTACTCTCCGCGGACTGGAAGAATTTTTATTTATTTAACGTGTCCGATAAGAAGGATATTCTGCTTTCACTGGAACAGGCCCAGATCCACACCTTTTGCTTGAAGAAAAGACTCAGGAAAAGGTGCCGCAGGTCGGGCAGCCTTCTGAGAGGGGTGGGGGTGTGTCTATTTGTCAATAACAGCTGGTGCGCAATGTCTAATATTAAAGAAGTCTCGAGGTATTGCTCACCTGAGATAGAGTACCTTGTCATAAGCTGTAGACCACACTATCTACCAAGAGAGTTCTCATCTATATTTTTCGTAGCCATCTACAGTGCCTTGCGAAAGTATTCGGCCCCCTTGAACTTTGCGACCTTTTGCCACATTTCAGGCTTCAAACATAAAGATATAAAACTGTATTTTTTTGTGAAGAATCAACAACAAGTGGGAAACAATCATGAAGTGGAACGACATTTATTGGATATTTCAAACTTTTTTAACAAATCAAAAACTGAAAAATTGGGCGTGCAAAATTATTCAGCCCCTTTACTTTCAGTGCAGCAAACTCTCTCCAGAAGTTCAGTGAGGATCTCTGAATGATCCAATGTTGACCTAAATGACTAATGATGATAAATACAATCCACCTGTGTGTAATCAAGTCTCCGTATAAATGCACCTGCACTGTGATAGTCTCAGAGGTCCGTTAAAAGCGCAGAGAGCATCATGAAGAACAAGGAACACACCAGGCAGGTCCGAGATACTGTTGTGAAGAAGTTTAAAGCCGGATTTGGATACAAAAAGATTTCCCAAGCTTTAAACATCCCAAGGAGCACTGTGCAAGCGATACTATTGAAATGGAAGGAGTATCAGACCACTGCAAATCTACCAAGACCTGGCCGTCCCTCTAAACTTTCAGCTCATACAAGGAGAAGACTGATCAGAGATGCAGCCAAGAGGCCCATGATCACTCTGGATGAACTGCAGAGATCTACAGCTGAGGTGGGAGACTCTGTCCATAGGACAACAATCAGTTGTATATTGCACAAATCTGGCCTTTGTGGAAGAGTGGCAAGAAGAAAGCCATTTCTTAAAGATATCCATAAAAAGTGTTGTTTAAAGTTTGCCACAAGCCACCTGGGAGACACACCAAACATGTGGAAGAAGGTGCTCTGGTCAGATGAAACCAAAATTGAACTTTTTGGCAACAATGCAAAACGTTATGTTTGGCGTAAAAGCAACACAGCTCATCACCCTGAACACACCATCCCCACTGTCAAACATGGTGGTGGCAGCATCATGGTTTGGGCCTGCTTTTCCTCAGCAGGGACAGGGAAGATGGTTAAAATTGATGGGAAGATGGATGGAGCCAAATACAGGACCATTCTGGAAGAAAACCTGATGGAGTCTGCAAAAGACCTGAGACTGGGACGGAGATTTGTCTTCCAACAAGACAATGATCCAAAACATAAAGCAAAATCTACAATGGAATGGTTCAAAAATAAACATATCCAGGTGTTAGAATGGCCAAGTCAAAGTCCAGACCTGAATCCAATCGAGAATCTGTGGAAAGAACTGAAAACTGCTGTTCACAAATGCTCTCCATCCAACCTCACTGAGCTCGAGCTGTTTTGCAAGGAGGAATGGGAAAAAATGTCAGTCTCTCGATGTGCAAAACTGATAGAGACATACCCCAAGCGACTTACAGCTGTAATCGCAGCAAAAGGTGGCGCTATAAAGTATTAACTTAAGGGGGCTGAATAATTTTGCACTGCCAATTTTTCAGTTTTTGATTTGTTAAAAAAGTTTGAAATATCCAATAAATATCGTTCCACTTCATGATTGTGTCCCACTTGTTGTTGATTCTTCACAAAAAAATACAGTTTTATATCTTTATGTTTGAAGCCTGAAATGTGGCAAAAGGTCGCAAAGTTCAAGGGAGCCGAATACTTTCGCAAGGCACTGTATTTACCACCACAGAACAAAGCTTGCACTAAGACAGCTCTCAACCAACTCTATAAGGCCATAAGCAAAAATGAAAATGCTCACCCAGAAGTGGCCGGGGACATTAATGCAGACAAACTTAAATTAGTTTTACCAAATTTTTACCAGCATGTCACATGTGCAACCAGAGAAGACCTTTTTTTGTGGGAGGAGGATATCCTCCCTGACGTCCTCCCAACCCTGAAGCATGCACGAGAGCACCAGCTGTTCTGGATGACTGTGTGATAACGGTCCGGTAGCCGATGTGAAAAAAACCTTTAAACAGGTCAACATTCACAAAGCTGCTGGGCGAGACGGATTACCATGACGTGTACTCAAAGCATGCGCTGATCAACTGTCAAGTGTCTTCACTGACATTTTCAAATCCTCCCTGACTGAGTCTGTAATACCTACATGTTTCAAGCAGACCACCATAGTCCCTGTGCCCAAGGAAGCGAAAGTAACCCGCCTAAAGAATTATCTCCCCGTGGCACTCACGTCGGTAGCCATGAAGTGCTTTGAAAGGCTGGTCATGGCTCACATCAACAGCATCCTCCCGGACACCCTAGACCCACTACAATTCGCATACCGCCCCAACAGATCCACAGATGACGCAATCTCGATCGCACTCCACACTGCCCTTTCTCACCTGGACAAAAGGAACACCTCTGTGAGAATGCTATTCATTGACTACAGCTCAGCGTTCAACACCATAGTGCCCACGAAGCTCATCACTAAGTGAAGGACTCTAGGATTAAACACGTCCCTCTGCAACTGGATCCTGGACTTCCTAACGGGCTGACCCCAGGTGGTAAGAGTAGGCAACAACACGTCTGCCACGCTGATCCTCAACACTGGGGCCCCTCAGGGGTGTGTATTTACTCCACTCCTGTATTCCCTTTTCACCGATGACTGCGTGGTCAAACACGACTCCAACACCATCATTAAGTTTGCTGACGTCACAACAGTGGTAGGGCTGATCACTGACAACGGTGAGACAGCTTATAGGGAGGAGGTCATAGAACTGGCAGTGTGGTGCAAGGACAACAACCTCTTCCTCAATGTGAGCAAGACAAAGGAGCTGATCGTGGACTACAGGAAGAGGCAGGCCAAACAGGCCCCCATTAACATTGACGGGGCTGTAGTGGAGTGGGTCGAGAGCTTCAGGTTCCTTGGTGTCCACATCACCAACGAACTATCATGGTCCAAACATACCAAGAAAGTCGTGAAGAGGGCACGACAAAACATTTCCCCCCTCAGGAGACTGAACAGATTTGGCATGGGTTCCCAGATCATCAAAAGGTTCTGCAGCTGCACGTAGAGAGCATCCTGACCGGTTGCATCACCGCCTGGTATGGCAACTGCTCGGCATCTGACCGTAAGGCGCTACAGAGGTTAGTGCGAACGGCCCAGTACAAGCTTCCTGCCATCCAGGACCTATACAATAGGCGGTGTCAGAGGAAAGCCCATAAAACTGTCAGAGACTCCAGTCACCCAAGTTATAGACTGTTTTCTCTGCTAAGTCTAGGACCAAAAGGCTCCTCAACAGCTTCTATCCCCAAGCCCTAATACTGCTGAACAATTAAAATCACAATTTACATTGACCCCCCTTCACCCCCACCTACATGTACAAATGACCTCAACTAACCTGTACCCCCGCACACTGACTCACTACCAGTGCCCCCTGTATATAGCCTCGTTATTCTTAATGTGTTACTTTATATTATTACTTTTTATTTTAGTCTACATGGTAAATATTTTCTTAACTCTTCTTGAACTGCACTGTTGGTTAAGGTCTTGTAAGTAAAGTAAAGCTGAAGTCTCCATTTGTTGTATTCGGCACATGTGACAAATAAAGTTAGATTTGATTTGAAGAGCCAGCCAGGACACCACTGGTTGTCAGCCAAGTCCAATCTGTCACTGGAGATTTTCCACGCTGAGGTCTGAGCAAACACAATTCATTTGTAACATTGTTCATCCATGAGTTCTTTGGCGGGCACGAGGTGGAAATATGAGGTATTGTATTTTTGGATCGAGCTCTTACTAATGTTTTTTTTGAAACATTGTTTCTGTTTCTTGATTTTTTTTGTCGGTTTTGTCCTGGTTCAGTTCCACTTGTGAATCACCTGTTTGTATGAATGCATCATGGACAATGCCTGTATACTATACAGGTTGTTGAATGCCATGGACTGTTACAGTGTTAAGCGTTTTATACTGTAATGAACTATATATCAGTAGTTCCCAACCTAAGGTACTAGGACCCATGGGGGTACTTATCCTATCCACAGTGGGTACTTGAGGAGACTCATGAGACCATAGGACTACTGGTCAAATGCATATGAAGGGGTACTTCAGGGGTACTCCAGGCAGAGCAAAATTCAGTTGATGGTACAGTAACCGAAAAAGGATTGGGAACCACTACATTATATTATGAACTATGGAGATGACAGCTGGATTAGAGCAATATCCTTGGTACCTTGGCTTGTTCTGTGAGTTACACATATGAAATATTCACAAGCAACAAGCAAAACAACTTTTAGAATATTAGATTCATCGACTAACAACGGCAACCTACAATGCCTTACAGATGAAATGTATTCTAGGCACAGTATGTAATTTTGCCTGAAAGAGCTGCTTCTGTGAAATGACTCCTGTATTATAGGCAGCGTCTGTGATAATGTTTCACCTTTGCACTGAGCTGATCTGAGCATCTTTTGAAAGACATCTTCCTTCTGTCTAGACAGGGGCTGGATGGATGACATGTGGTGTGAGAGTGAGTTCTGCATTTCTGATGTCACGGTGTATCTGTAGAGGAGGGGCCTCATCACTGCTACCCAAATGGAGAGTGGCTGTCAGAGCCCACTGCACTCAGCACAGAGAGATTCAGGCATGATCAATATCACCGCAAAATAATTTGAACTGTTTGCTTTTTTTTTAAAGAGAGAGAGAGAGAGAGAGAGAGAGAGAGAGATGCGCGCGCATTTTGCATGCATCTGTCTCTATGACCATCTTCTTTGTGTGTGAGATGCAGGTGAAGGTTTTCTTGACTTCAGGCCCCTCCCAAGTAACAGCCATCTTGGCCTAACCATCGTTTGAAAAAAGTACTGCACTGGAACTAAATGTATTTTAACAGCTTTCAGGGGAGTAATCATTCTACCAAACAATTGCAAAATGTTCGGTTTTGCAACTAAAACTAGAGTTTCAAGTAGACAAAATCAGGTAAGTCCCTCTCCATTATGTTCCGTTTGCTTCCGTCTAAGAAACGTTTTGCAACAGAATCAGTGGAATGAACACACCTCAGGTTGTAAAGGTTCTGCACTGAAATGTGCTGGAGTGCGTGTGGGGATGGGGTCAGAGAAGGCCTTGCTTTTCATGGAATCCCTCTCTCTTGAGAGAGCATATAATACCTGAAGCCCTACTATTGGGTCTGCAGTATACCACCACCACAACAACAGGCGTATTATATTTGAATGCTTCTTAGGTGCTGGACAACACAAGTGTTCAAATATAAATGATTGAAGGTATAAACAGGAGAAAGACCGGGGCATGTGCACTGAGACAAGCCATGGATAAATATTGCATATTTCTATTAAACACCCCACTGTTTGATGAGGATGTCCTCAGGTGCACCAATGTATTATTCATGTCCATCACTACTGTTGGCAAAACCCCAAAGGTTTGCAAACCGAAGCTTTTCTGTTTGAATCATTTTTCTCTTGAGTGTAACTTTACATCTGTAAAATGATTTGTCTTATCTAAAAAATAAAAATATGTCTCACAGTGGTATGCTTGTATGCAAGTTGCTGTACTTGGAGTCATGAGAGAGACTGTTTTGTGTAGGTTTAGGTATGTCACTCTTTAAAATGGGGAGGACTGTATTGGCTCCCGAGTGGCGCAGCGGTCTATGGCCCTGCATCTCATTGTTAAGAGGCGTCACTACAGACCCTGGTTTGATTCCAGGCAGTATCACAACCGACTGTCATTGGGAGTCCCATAGGGTGGCGCACAATTGACCCAGTGTCGCCAGGGTAGGCTGTCATTGGGAGTCCCACAGGGTGGCGCACAATTGACCCAGTGTCGCCAGGGTATGCTGTCATTCTAAATAAAAAATGTGTGCTAAACTGACTTGCCTAGATAAATGAAGGTTCTATAAAAAGTGTAATGAGTGTAATGAGAATGTTATAGAGGTATCATGGAAAACAGTGCTCCACTATTCCCTTAAAACTATAAACTTCACTCCATATCAGTCGTTTGACAGAATAAACACCACTATGCATTCAATCAGCTGAGTGGCATTGCCGTGGAATTCAAAAAGCGGTTTTGAAAGTTTATTTGAAGACCAACAAGCAAAGAGGCTGTAGGCCCTTTCAAACAGCCAGCTGTGCTCAAAGTTGTGTCCGGAAAAATAATTACTATAGACATTGTTATCTCAACGCAATAGTAGTATAGTAATCGTAATGGTAATAGTATAGTGTGGTAATAGTTAACCCTCTGTGATGAGATTCTAATAAAAGTATAAACTAACTGGCACAGAGTTGGATGATCATCTTACTATAGAATTGAAATGGATTTCAATATCACATTGACATAATATAACATTTGTTTTTATTTTTAAGCAACACGCACTAATTGTTCTGTGTGATATCATGAGGAATGGGTAGTATTTGTATTGTATTGCGTAGTACTCATTGTCCACAGTGTGGAGTGTTGAAACCGAGTAAACTTTTCATCAAAAGAAGATGTACAAGAGACTTGGGGACGGTTTCCCAGACACAGATGAAGTCTGATCCTGGACTAAACAGAACTCAGTGGAGATTCGACATCAAAACACTTAGTCTAGGTTTGACCTGTGTCTGGGAAGCCGACTTGAAAGGGGTATCTGTATAGCTCACGTTGTATCTATAAACTTCAGCAGGCTACAGTATTTTTCAAAAGTGCAGAATAAAAATGCTCTTCTTGTGAAATGCATTATTTTTGCACTATTTGCATTATTTTTGATAAAGTCCAAGATTAAGAAGTAAAAAAACCTGAAGTAGATGATCCAAAAAAACTATTTTGTGATTGAGTACACAAGGTATGGTCCTTTTCGATGTCCTCACTTCCAAAACACTTCTTGCCACAGTAGTGTTTGGCAAGGTTTATTGTTTCCTATGAGAACAGAAAAGTGTTCCCATCGCATACTAACCCCAAGGCTATAAGTTCTGAAAGCACATACATGACAGGAGCACAAACATGACAGGAGGGCACACACATGACAGGAGGGCACACACATGACAGGAGGGCACACACATGACAGGAGGGCACACACATGACAGGAGCACACACATGACAGGAGCACACACATGACAGGAGGGCACACACATGACAGGAGGGCACACACATGACAGGAGGGCACACACATGACAGGAGGGCACACACATGACAGGAGCACACACATGACAGGAGCACACACATGACAGGAGCACACACATGACAGGAGCACACACATGACAGGAGCACACACATGACAGGAGCACACACATAACAGGAGCACACACATGACAGGAGGGCACACACATGACAGGAGCACACACATGACAGGAGGGCACACACATGACAGGAGGGCACACACATGACAGGAGCACACACATGACAGGAGCACACACACACACAAGGATGACTGTGAAGTTAACAAGTGCACAGGGATGTATTGTTGAGATTATAAATCCCTTTGATATTTCGGATGGGAAACAATCAACAACACAGGAGGGCTCTGACTCATCCCAAGGCTGGCACCCAGCTGAGACGAGATATACCGGTAATGGAATTATCCCACAAACCAGTCCAAAGAGATTTGTCACCATCGCTTAAATCCCACAATTACTGATGTTGTCGGAGAATCATTACGCTAGGAGGCAAGAAGACATTACCCAGTGCTTATTTTAGTCCTACTACCTTATCTCTCTTTGACAGGCGTCACTGTGTTTTTCTCGCCGAGTCTGTGAGCACGATATGGCCTTTTGGAGAAGGGGGAGAATGGGACCCAGTGCCAGTGAGGTGCAAGGAGTGAATAGGGGAGATGATTGTGTCTGTCATGCCGCAATTTGAAGCTGTCAGTGGCAATCGAGATCATTGACTACCTCCACCAACCAGCAGAGCTCTGCACCAATCAGCTGGACAGTAGTTTATTTGTTGCCATAATCAACACCCTGGAGATTCCCTGTCCCTAGACAACTAGTGAGTATCTGCATCCCATATGGCACCCTATGCCTTATATAGTGCCCTACTTTTTACCAGGGCCAATAGAGCACTATACAGTGCATTCGGGGAAAGTATTCATAACCCTTGACTTACTCCACATTTGTTTGTATTACAGACTGAATTCAACATTTTTAAAATGTATCATTTTTCTCACCCATCTACAGACAATACCACATAATGACAGAGTGAAAACCTGTTTTAAGAAATTGATGCAAGTTCATTGAAAATGAAATACAGAAATATCTGATTTACATAAGACTCCATTCCCCTGAGTCAATCATTTGTAGAAGCATCTTTGTCAGTGATTATAGCTGTGAGTCTTTCTGGGGAGGTCTCTAAGAGCTTTGCACACCTGGATGGTACAATATTTACTCATTATTTAAAAAAATAATTATTCAAGTTCTGTCAAGCTGATTGTTGATCATTGCTAGACAGCAAGTTTTAAGTATTGCCATAGATTTTGAAGCCGATATAAGTCAAAACTGTAACTAGGCCACTAAGGAACATTCAATGGCGTCTTGGTAGCAACTGCAGTGTATGTTTGGCCTTGTGTTTTAGGTTATGGTTCTGCTGAAAGGTGAATTTGTCTCCTTAATGTCTGTTGGAAAGCAGACTGAAGCAGGTTTTTTTATAGGATTTTGCCTGTGCTTAGCTTTATTCCATTGTTGATCCATCCTCAGTTTTGTCCTATCACAGCCATTAAACTTTGTAACTGTTTTAAAGTCCCCATTGGCCTCATGGCAACTGAGTTAGGAAGGATCTTTGTAGTGACTGGATGTATTGATACACCATCCAAAATGTAATTAACAAATTCACCATGCTCAAAGGGATATTCAGTGTCTGCTATTTATTTTATTTTTACCCATCTACCAATAGGACCCCTTCTTTTTTGGGGGGAGGGCTAGATTTAATATCGCAGATAGATTGCGGCTTCTATCAATGTAATTGTCTGCAATATTTCCAATCCCCCATATAAATGACGTGGCTTCCTACTCCACAGCTCCCTCTATTTCGTTGGACTGGGCCACGGCCGTCAGGGAGAGAGTAGAGGAAGAGCTGGGTTCCTATGGGTTCATGGCTCTGTTCAGGGGGATCTTCGACCATCCGCCAGAGGGTAGAGAGGGGGGTGAGCGCCTATTCCAACTACGGCAGGAGGGCCAGACCACGGCGGAGTACGTGCTCACCTCTCAGACAGTAGCCGTCGTAGACAGCTGAGGTTCTGTTTTACAGGATGGGCACCAGCTTCAACGGTGTCCAGTACGTTCTAACCAGGGATCCACGGGAGCAGAGGGACAGCCACGTCATCTGTCTCCTGGGTTAGGTGTGAGTATTCCATCATAATCACTTTCCGTCCAAACTTTTTCTAGTAACAATTTGACTGGCTGGCTGTCTTTCATGTTTTGTTTCTACAGCTGTAGTGGACTCCGGTGCCATGGGGAATTTTATTGACCAGCCCCTCGCCTCCTCACCTCATACCCGCTCTCCTCTTCTTGTCCGGGTTCAAGCACTGGATAGTCAACCACTGAGATCGGGTCAATCACACACATCACAACACCACTCACCCTCACCGCGGAATCCATACATCAAGAAAGCCTTCCCTTCCTCATCATCAGTGCACCCGTACACAAGATCATCCTCGGCCTCCCACGGCTTCAACGTTATAACCACACCATCTCATGTCTGGGGATGAAAATTGCAGACTGGACACCCGAATGACGGAAGACCTGTTTACTCTTTCCCTGTGATTCCACGTCGGTTGAAAGTCCTGTGGTTGCCCTTCAGCCCAACAGAGGCATACCAAGATCTTCAGGAGGTTTTTTACAAGACCCAGGCCACCTGTCTCCCTCCTCGTCGCCTCTGGGACTGTGCCATCGACCTGCTTACAGGTTATACACCTCTGCGCGGCCCCATCTAACCTCTGTCGGTGGCAAAAGCCCAGGCTATGGAGGAGTACATCCAGGAGGCTCTCCAGCAGGGTTCCATTCGGCACGTCCACCTCCGCTGCATCGGCAGGCTTCTACTCCGTGGCCAAGAAGAACGAAGGATTGCGTTTGAGCAATCGATTACAGAAATCTGAATTCCATCACCATAAAGTACCGCTACCCTCTCCCGTTGGTGCCAGCCGCAATTGAACAACAGCCGTTTATTCACCAAGTTGGGCCGGCGGAGTGGCTACAATTTGATCCCCACCTGGGAGGAGAATGAATGGAAGATGGCCCTCAGCACGATGTCTGGTCGCTACGAGTACTTGGTGATGCCTTTTGGATTGGCCGACGCTCCGTGAGTGTTCCAGGCATTTGTCACCGAGGTGTTCCGTGACATGCTCGGACACCAGGTGGTCATTGCACATCGACTCGGCTACCTTGGAGGAGCACATCGCTCATGTCCATGTAGTCCTGGTACACCTCCTGACCAACCACCTGTTCGTCAAGGCAGAGAAGTGACCATTCCATCAGGGGTAGGTCTCCTTTTTGGGTTACCGGATCAGTTCGCAAGTAGACATGATGGATGAGAGGAATGTGGATGCTGTCAAGGTCATGGCTAGTCCCAATCACCACAAAGGAGTAACAATGTTTTTGGGGGGATTTGCCAACTTCTACCACCAATTCATTAAGAACTTTCGCTCGATCGCCTCTCCTCTCACTTCTTTCCTCAAAGTTGGTCACCGGAAGTTGGGATGGAACTCTGCAGCTGATAAAGCCTTCCACTTTACTGAAGGGTCATTTCACCTCTGCCCCGTTGTTTTAACCTTCAGATCCTACGTTGCTCTTCGCGGTGGAGGTGGACGCTTCAGAAGTAGGTGTGGGGGCTGTCCTGTCCCAACATCAAGGTAATCAATAACCGGACCTGCTTCCAGACTCCCTGCATCTACATTACACCTCCTCTAATTTGAGTTAACTACTGGACAACAATACTTGGGCTTCTACTTCCAGCTGATAAATACTATATATATTTGATGGATACAGTATATTAGTTATCTCAGCTCCCCTCGACCCCTCAAATCCAGTTTTGATTTCTGTTAGCCATATACACTATATGGTCAAAAGTATGGCCTTCAAATTAGTGGATTAGGCCATTTCAGCCACACCTGTTGCTGACAGGTGTGTAAAATCGAGCACACAGCCATGCAATCTCCATAGTCAAACATTGGCAAACATCGGCAGTAGAATGGCCCATACTAAAGAGCTCAGTGACTTTCAACGTGGCACTGTCATAGGATGCCACCTTTCCAACAAGTCAGTTCATCAAATGTCTGCCCTGCTAGAGCTGCCCAGTCCACTGTAAATGCTGTTATTGTGAATTGTAAATGTCTAGGAGCAACAGCTCACAGAACTGGACCGCAGAGTGCTGAAGCGCATAGCAAGTAAAAATCGTCTTTCCTTGGTTGCAACACTCGCTACCGAATTTCAAACTGCCTCTGGAAGCAATTAAGAACTGTTCAATGGGAGCTTCATGAAATGGGTTTACATGGCCGAGCAGCTGCACACAAGCCTAAGATCACCATGCACAATGCCAAGCGGTTGCTGGATTGGTGTAAAGCTCACCGCCATTGGACTCTGGAGCAGTGGAAATGTGTTCTCTGGAGTGATTATTCACGCTTCACCATCTGGCAGTCTGACAGACAACTCTGGATTTGGCAGATGCCAGGAAGACGCTACTTGTCCCATTGCATAGTGCCAACTGTAAAGTTTGGTGGGAGGAGGTATAATGGTCTGGGGCTGTTTTTCATGGTTTGGGCTAGGCCCCTTAGTTCCAGTGAAGGAAAATCTTAATGCTACAGCATTGCATTCTAGATGATTCTGTTCTTCTAACTTTGTGGCAAAAGTTTGGAAAAGGCCCTTTTCTCTTTCAGCATGAAAATTTCCCCTTGCAAGGTCCATACAGAAAAGGTTCGTCGAGATCGATGTGGAGAACTTGATTGGCCTGCACAGGGCCCTGACCTCAACCCCATCAAACACCTTTAGGATGAATTGGAACACTGACTGTGAGCCAGGCCTAAATCGGCCAACATCAGTGCCCGACCTCACTAATGCTTTTGTGGCGAATGGAAGCAAGTCCCCGCAGCAATGTTCCAACATCGAGTGGAAAGCCTTCCCAGAAGAGTGGAAGCTGTTATAGCAGCAAAGGTGGGACCAACTCCATATTAATGCCCATGATTTTGGAATTTGTTGTTCAATGAGCAGGTGCCCACATACTTTTGGTCATGTAGTGTATTTTTCACTACTGTGATGTTTCATGAAGGTCCTGAACCTTTCTACAGATGGTAAATTAAAAACGCTTTGCTAAGAGTATTATTATATTTTTAATTGACTATGACTTTTTAAATCAGCAGAGGTAGCGCCAGATACATGTTGAAATTCTTCAGCCATTCCTGAACCTGCGACCAAAAACAAGCAACATATGGGCAGTACCAAAACAAGTCCAATCAAATCAAATGTTATTGGTCACATGCACATATTTTGCAGATGTTGTTGTGGGTGTAGCGAAATGCTTGTGTTCCCAGCTCCAACAGTGCAGTAGTATCTAACAATACACAACAATACACACAAAACTAAAAGTTAAATAATGTAATTAAGAAATATATATATATTAGATTGAGCAATGTCGGAGTGGCATTGACTAAAATACCATAGAATATAGTATATACATGTAAACATAATGTAAACATTATTTAAACATGATTAATGTGACTGGTTTTCCATTATTAAAGTGGCCAGTGATTCCAAGTCTATGTATATAGGGCAGCAGCCTCTAAGGTGCAGGGTTTTGTAACTGGGTGGAAGCCGGCTGGTCATAGCTATTTAACAGTCTGATGGCCTTGAGATAGAAGCTGTTTTTCAGTCTCTCGGTCCCAGCTTTGATGCAACTGTACTGACCTCGTCTTCTGGATGATAACGAGGTGAACAGGCTGTTGCTCGGGTGGTTGATTTACTTGATGATCTTTTTGGCCTTCCTGTGACTTTGGATGCTTTAGGCTCACTACCCTTTTCGAGAGTCCTGCAGTTGTGGGCAGTGCAGTTGATGTACCAGGTGAGACAGGCCGACAGGACGCTCTCAATTGTGCATCTGTAAAACTTTGTGAGGGTTTTAACGGCCAAGACATATTTATTAAGCCTCCTGAGGTTGAAGAGGCGCTGTTATGTCTTCTTCACCACACTGTCTGTGTGGGTGGACCATTTCAGATCATTAGTGATGTGTACGCTGAGGAACTTGAAGCCTTCCACCTTCTCCACTGCGGTCCCATCGATGTAGATACGTGTTCTAATGTGATCTAAGGATTCTGTCTCTTCGCAGCAAAATATGCAGAGCTGGAATGGTTGTATCCCCAATATATATATATATAACATACTATCGGTTGCAAGAATTTTGTATAATCATTTAAATTGAAAAACTCTACGTTTTGAATCCGACTTCAATTTGTGTATCAATTAATAAACCATGTGCCATGGAATTGGTGCATCGAACATCTCTTTCCAACTATTTTGCAATCTACTTGGCACAGCTGCCAATATTTTGGTCTTTAAATGAAACTGGTATGCTTTTTCATTTGTCACAATTGTCTTTAACCAATTTTGGTCTTTAATGCAGGGCCTTCAGACAGGTTCATTACTTTTCCCCCTTCCACTTTCCTCTTCCATTTTTGCGGTAATGCTGCAATTAGTTGCTTATCATTTAGAATGTTTTATTTCTATATATTTTTGTTAGCTGCACGTGGACATAACTCCACCAGTCCTATTTATGATTTAATTTATAAAGATAATACCGTTTAAATGTTTTTGTTTCTCCAAAAATGAGAGATGATTTCCTTTTCAAATAACCGAAAGTGAGAGGTTGTAATCTGAATAAAGGGAAAAAGGCCATTCTTGAACACAGACTGAGTCAGTCTTACTTATCTGCTAGAGAAACATTTAGGGTTGAAGTATCGTTTTTGTATGACTAAAGCCTATAGTGAGAGGTCTATTGCTTTAAAATTTAATCATTTCTGCCCTCCGAATTCATATTATATAAATAGGCCCACTTCATTTTGTCCAAATAAAATGTAATATTTTTTGCTCATACGGTGCCTCCGGGAAGTAGTCAGACCCCTGGCCTTTTTCAGCATTTTGCTACATTACAGCCTTATTCTAGAATTTATTAAATTGTTTTTATTTTATCTTCAATCTTTACACAATACCCCATAATGACAAAGAAAAAACTGATTCATAGAAATGTTTGCATTTACATAAGTATTCAGACCCTTTACTCAATACTTTGTTGGGAATGATTACAGCATTGAGTCTTCTTGGGTATGATGCTACAAGCTTGGCACACCTGTATTTGGGGAGTTTCTCCCATTATTTTCTGCAGATTCTCTCAAGTTCTGTCAGGTTGGATGGGGAGCATGGCTGCACAGCTATTTTCAGTTCTCTTTAGAGATGTTAGATCGGGTTCAAGTCCGGGCTCTGGCTGGGTCACTCAAGGACATTCAGAAACTTGTCTCAAAGCCACTCCTGCATTGTCTTGGCTGTGTGCTTAGGGTCATTGTCCTGTTGGAGGGTGAACCTTCGCCCCAATCTGAGGTCTTGAGTGCTCTGGAGTAGGTTTTCATCAAGAATCTCTCTGTACTTTGCTCCATTCATCTTTGCCTCGATCTTGACTAGTCTCCTAGTCCCTGTCACTGAAAAACATCCCCACAGCATGATACTGCCACCACCATGCGTTACCGTAGGGATGGTGCCAGGTTTCCTCCAGATGTGACGATTGGCATTCAGGCCAAAGAGTTCAATCTTGTTTTCATCCGACCAGAAAATCTTGTTTCTCATGGTCGGAGAGTCTTTACATGTCTTTTGGCAAACTCCAAGCAGGCTGTCATGTTCCTTTTACTGAGGATTGGCTTCTGTCTGGCCACTACCACAAAGCCCTGATTGGTGGAGTGCTGCAGAGATGGTTGTTCTTCTGGAATGTTCCCCCATCTCCACAGAGGAACTCCAGAGCTTTGTCAGAGTGACCATCGGTTCTTGGTCACCTCCCTGACCAAGGTCCTTCTTCCCTGATTGCTCAGTTTGGCCGGGCGGACATCTCTAAGAGGAGTTTTTGTGGTTTCAAACTTCTTCCATTTAACAATGATGGAGGCCACTATGTTCTTTGGGACCTTCAATGCTGCAGACATTTTTTGGTCCCCTTCCCCAGATCTGTGCCTCGACACAATCCTGTCTTGTAGCTCTACGGACAATTCCTTCGACCTCGTGGCTTGGTTTATGCTCTGACATGCACTGTCAACTGTATCCAATTCATGTCCAATCAATTTAATTTACCACAGGTGGACTCCAATCAAGTTGTCGAAACATCTCAAAGATGATCAGTGGAAACAGGATGCACCTGAGCTCAATTTCGAGTCTCATAGCAAAGGGTCTGAACACTTATGTAAATAAGGTACTTTTGTTTTTTATATTTGATAAATGTGCTAAAAATTCTAAAACTCTGTTTTCGCTTTGTCATTATGTGGTATTGTGTGTAGAATGCTGAGATGTTTTATTTATTTAATATATTTTAGAATAAGGCTGAACGTAACAAAATGTGGAAAAAGTCCAGGGGTCTGAATACATTTTGTGGTGTGTAAACCACCATAGAATTAGGTCCCCCACACACCAGTATCTTGAAACAGAAAACTGGCATAGATTCTGGATGAGATCGCACGCCATGCTCGAGAGTATTGGTGTATAACATTGTCTATTGATCAAATCATATCATGATCTACAATAGAAGACAGCCTATACTGTCAACATTTTACATTTATCCAGAGCGACTTACAGTAGTAGTAAGTGCATACATTTCCATCGGTACTGCTGCCCCGTGGGAATTTAAGCCACAACCCTGGCGTTGCCAGTGCCATGCTCTACCTACTGAGCCACACAGGACCGTGTCATTACTAGTGTTTGTAACTGCTTATTATCACCTGTGTCAATACTAGTGTTTGTAACTGCTTATTATCACCTAATAATATACAATTATATCAGTTGAATTTCTAGCCGGAATCTGTTGATATGAATGCAATCACTCAAATGTGTCTGGAAAAGTACCCTACTAAAGACTGCATCTCAGTGTGACATGCCCTCCATTAGATCAGTGACATCATTACAGCCGTGCTACAGCAGACTGCAAATTGTTTTGTTGGATATTAAACTGCTCCACAACATTCTCCTGCGAGCTATTCACAGCAATTCATTCATGAAATAATCACTCTGCGCTTAAAAAGAAGTAGTCTTATCCAGAAAATGATGCAGCCTGCTGTTCTGACCTACATTAGACATCTCAACAAAGTTGATGCCTGATTGTTTTTTTTCTTCTTCGGACGAGGAGGAATACGTTACCTCTTGAATTGTTTTGTGTGTTTGTTGTTTCAGATGATGCGGTTCATTCAAGAATTGGACAATACAGCCACACTGACTTCTCAATAGGCAGAAGTGGAAGTCATCATCTGATACAATACACACACACACACACACACACACACACACACACACACACACACACACACACACACACACACACACACACACACACACACACACACACTTTAAGAGGCAGTGTGGCGTACAGCTTTCTTGTTTTTAACCAACCCTGTTTAGCCCCTACCTTATCCATCTCAGCCATACATGTTACAGATGCCTACTCCCCCATTTATAATGAAAATTACCACATATTGCAATCATTCAAATAAATTAAATAAATGTTTAATAATGCATAGAATATTATAATACAATTAAATACAGGAAGAGAGAAGATATTTGGATGAAAATATACAATCTATAAATCAGCTGGCTTAATACATGGATGATACTAAACACAGTTTAAGCTATATAAATACAATCATCTAGATTCTGTTTCCATAGTTTAGGTAGGATCAGTTTCCACAACTCATAGGCTACCACTAACTTGTTCAGGGTAATCTAATTATCCATATCTCTATGATGGCTGACCATTTCAACTAATGGGTAACACTTCATTGGGTTAACTGAACTTCACTGAGTTCAGATTGGTGTTGAATGTATAATCTCATTCAACCAAATTGACACTTACGCATGAGATACTATCAAAGTTGTTATGCTTAGGATTTTATCAAGGGCAAATGGGGAATATCATGAAGTACCTGTTATGGCTGCACACAAAATACTTAATGATATAGTATTAGTTTGAGAGAACATTTATCAAACAAAATGTTCTATTTGTTATGACACTCATGTCTCACTAGCATTCAAGTGTAATTATTATGTGAGATAGAGAGTGGTTTGGGACTTCGGCCGGTGACACACCCCGTAGGCTATGCTGCCGTCCATCAATCATAACACATCTTAATGGGCCTTGTCAAACGCGATTCAGTAAACTGTAAAGGGTGGGTCACCAGATTGATTTGTCCTCGACGGCAAGGCAGGCAGGAAGCGTGATTTCGGAGGAAGTGAAACGACTTTAGACGCTTTTCAGCTTTAACTCCGTTCCATTGGAGCAGGGGCACAGGTGGCTTATCAGAGTGTAGCAGTTTGTGCAGTGCAGTCCTCCTTGGTTTGATTTGACAAGACAAGTCATTTTTGAGGAGGGGCTGTTTGGTTCCCCCCGGGGGGCTGCATTGGGGGAAGCTGGGGGGGCAGGAGCAGAACAACAGATGCTTTCACTGAGGGGAGAGAAGCCACACTATGGTCTATACAGGAACAACTACATAATACAGACAGAGAAGGAGAAAATGTCACAATCTCTGACTGCAGTGCAATACATATAGTGTGTAAAATTACATGTATTTCAAACCATCTAAACCACCCCAAAAAATATGTTTATATAAAGAATTGAAATCATGTGCATATGTCTAAGAGTGTGATAGAAAACAGGAGACCACCACATTAGAGAGAATGAATTGATCAAACCAAGATAAGTCCTATATAGTGGATTGTTATAACACCATGCATTTGTGAGCTAATCATGTTCAAGGTCCCCAGACAAAGAGGGGTCTAAATGGGGTCATACTACAATATCCGACACACTAAAGAATAGTTGGGTTGTTTTTTTAACCCATCATTTAGAGTGTATATGTTTTCTGAGCTTCTGATATGGTACGAACACTGTCAGGCAGGTTTCCATTAAACCCCAGACTGATCAATGGGACTAGGACGTCACACATCAATCCTGGAAAAAGCAACCTTGCTCATCACATTGGTTTCAGTGGTTCACCATTGGGGGCTCCAAGAGTCAATCTCCAGCAAGGTGCTAATGTCACACATTTTCTCTCAATGTGCCCTGTCAATTATGACATTTCCACACTTTCAATAGAATATATACTGCAAAAAATAAATGTGGTGATATTAAAATAATAAACAGTACATGTTTAATATATTGATACGGTATAAAATGTTATCATTTGAAGGGTTTTGTCATCAGAATGATCTCAATACAACTGAAATAGTCATACTGAGGCCATGATTGTTTGAAATGAACACAGAGCAGATTGATGGAAAATCAGAATCGCTCAAACTGAAAACGTCAACATAATTACATGATGAATTTATTTCAATAAACAAAGATAAACTACTGTAGTTTTATTATATATCCACCTTTCATGCATTTAACCACTCACTATTTACAAATGTTCAATAGGAAACCCATTAGACACATTGACTAAATCATTATACTGACTTGCATATTGTATGCAAAAACACATAGGTATTTTTCAAAAACATTCATTCATCCCCATTGCTTTAGCAATACGAGACAGTGTTAGAAGTAAAAAACGATTGTCACTTTGACAAATAGGCTATAACAATCTAGGTGGGTCCAATTCAAATGATAGTACAATTCAATTGACATGGTTTGTTTGTCTTTAACAAAAAGTGAAAGATGATTTTGGCTATATACTTCTTGGAGATGTGTGTCCTTAAAATGTTTAGCCCTACCCCTAATTTGTCCTTTGACTGTTCAGTCACCTGCTGGATCCTACATTTTCGTCAACTGACAAGAAAAGAACAATGGAGACTGGATTTTATGTGAGAATTGAGCTCCGTCTCTGCTGTTGGTGAAAACTGGATTAATCATCTGGGCATCAGTGGTAGGACAAATTATTTTGACAAAGTCTCCAAAAGCGCTCTTTGAGCAACTAATATGCCCCAACAATGACTGTTTCTACCTCTTTGGATGGTCTTCTGTCCGTCACCAAAAAGTTGATCATTCCCTCTGACTTAATGAGAAGGTTGCAGCCCAAAAAGAATATACCGAAAACCACCGTGAGCGATAACACGCACATAACGGCAATCTGGACAACTCTCATGAGAAAGAGACTTCTCTCATCCGGAGTCGGCGCCACGAAACCATTATCAGTCACCACAGATGAAAAGTTACAACAAAAAATATCTTCAGTCTTATTGAAAAGTCCTGAGCTCTCCGTTTGATTGAAAGCGGTAGAATTCATCTCCACTTTTCAACGTTCAGTTGGCACCACAAATAACAGCCAAAAGCGCACTTTCAAGCGCAATTTCAGAAAAATTCCCCACAAGCGCAGAAAAAAAATGAAGAGTGAGAACCAGGAGATTGAAATGCCACCTTTAAATCTGGTATAGGTCTTCTAGTATGTATCAAACTGCTCTGGCATACCTTTCCAAATGTCCTCTTCCCAGCCACAGTGCATTTATGATGTTCCAGCAACCCATGGTTATTATAACCTACCTGGTTGGGTGAAACCATTTCAGGACGCACAGGAGAGTGCTGTTTTCCAAGAGTGTATAGTAGTAGCGCCACCATGAGCATGATCAATGAAACACGCAATGCGTAATTGGATGGCTGAAAACCCTGCACCTGCCCATTCCATCCAGTCCAATAATGGGGAAAATAAAGGCAATTTGGTGAAAAAGTGCAATTTTGGATTCAATATCCAATATTGGTTTACATTTTTATAATGTAGCAGATTTGTGATTTTATATTGTTATTGTCAGTTAATACAGTCTCAACCTCTGTCGAATTCGCGTCGTGACTCTTTAATTTCATAATCGCGCAGAGTGTACTTGATCTAGCTCGCACGCCGGTGCCGGGGACTCAGGCTCAGAGCTTTTATTTTGGAATCATTCCATTGGTCCATATGGACGTCAAGCCTAAACTCTTTCGTCCCTGCACTCCGGGCTAGCTAAATCAAGTGTACATTATGATCAATACTGTAATGAAACAGCAGGGAGCAGGTCTCGAACCCTCGACCTTCTAGCCCCGTGCGGCAGGGTCGATTTCCGCGCTTATAAACCCTGGGTCGTTACAATACTTTCACTGACATCTAGTGGATGTCAAATGGTGTATCTAAAACGAATTAATTAATTTAATTGTAATTAATGTATTCTTTAGAAAATACATGCATATATTGTTGTTTTCCAAAGTATATCCAAATGCAATCAATTCTAGTCTGAACTATGCCTTTTTAATTATACTTACTATGCCCAATATTTGACCCGAACTATAGTCTTTGACCTACTGTACATGTACCCTATTGGTATAAATGCCTGACTTTTTACTGTTACGTGTTGTTGGAGCTGAAAGCTGAATGAATGTTCTATTATTGAGATAATAAAGACTTGAAAAATATGCCTACTGTAGCTCATCCCTGGTTCCAAACTAAATCATCAGCAGATGGCAGTATAGTACTTGATGTAGAAAAGTGACACCATTGTATGTAACCTCCTCTCAGAACATTTCGTATTATTCTGTACACAAATCCGGGAATCTCCAATTAGGATGATACAGTACATTAAATTTGGTATGGTTACGTTGGACACATGGTTACTTTAGGCAAAAAGAAAAGGTTTAGAGGATGGGTGGACATGTCTACCAATCCAAAGGTTGCGAGTTCAAATCTCATCATGGACAACTTTAGCGTTTTAGCAACTTTTAAACTACTTCCTACTTTTTAGCTACTTTGCCACATCTTTAGCATGTTAGCTAACTATCCCCCTTAACCCTTTTAGATAACCCTTCGCCTAACCCGAACCTTAACCCTTTTATCTAACCCTTCCCCTAACCTTAACCATAACCCCTAGCCTAGCTAACGTTAGCCACCTAGCTAGAATTTGTAACATCATATCTTTGCAAATTGGTAACATATTGTACATTTGACTAATTCGTAACATATTGTATATTTTGCAAATGTGTAACATATAATACAAATTGTAATTCAAAAACATATCATAAGAAATGAGCGATTGGCATCCAAAAATGAATACATACAATACGAAACATACTAAATGGAGAGTCTCAGATTTACTTACAGAATAATACAAAATGCTCTGAGACCAGGTTGTGGCATGAGAACAGAGCAATGCTAACATAGTAAACCTAGGTATAGGTTACAAAACTGGCACTCAAAACATTTTCTGTTCAGTTTTGCTGTGATGATAATTAGGGCCAGATTGAGAAAGGATTCATTCTTCTGGGTAATATTGGTTTGTATAAGGTGCCAACTTTGCTCCTAATTTAGGTTGAATTGATTTTGAATTGTTCATATATCAACTCAAATTTTGAAACACCAAACGACAATCACACAATTTGAACAAAGACTTTATAACTATCTACTGACTATTTAACGTTATAGATCCTACATATTAACTCATTATTAACTGTGTATAAACTACTTATATTTTCAGATATAGCCTACAAATAATTCATACCACGAATATATTATATTATGTATCGTAGGATATTTCAATATGTCGTGTGTAACCTATGTATTTGAGTTTTGTGCTTTAGGCTATTTCCCATATGATGCACACTGAAAGAAATACATTTACCAGACGCCCTTGATGCTCAGGATCAGCAGGACTTCCTGATCGACGTGACTTGCAACCAATTACGGATGAATAAAAGGACTATTGCCTCTATAGTTTTCATGGTAGATTGCACCAGAACGTATCGCCTGTCCGTTACCCCGTTATACATTATTCTTTCCGAGAACAGGTGGATACAAAGACATATCATTTTGCGCTGCATAGAATGTTAGAGATTACAGGGGAACTTGTTTAGGCTACAATATATCGGTAGTCTACGTGTCGCGTCGGGGGGACTGCGGTACATCTGAAGACGGACTAGCAAAGACTGTCAAGCAAGGAAGATTGCCAACCAGCAACATCATCGGGACGTGAAATTATGCTCTTCATTCAGATACAGGTTTCCCGTCTGCGGAACATTTGGATTGATAGTTTGATTTACCATTTCAACCATTCAAAAATGATTAGTGAATTACATTAGTGCTGTTAACCCAATGCAACACGTTGCTGGCAAGCGAGACATCATTGTGCCATTAATTGATTACAATAAGGCATATTTTCTGTAAGTATTGTACAAAATGACATGTTTATTGAATGACGTGCTTTCATCTTTCAGCATTCAGACAATGTCATAAGAGATGGCTACAGTAGAAATGTTCATTTGGAATATAGCATGTTCTAGTGTTCCGTCTATTAATTACTAGATTCTAGACTGTCAATTAGATATTGCAGGAATGTAAGGTCCTATATCAGCCTGCTGCTGATATTGGCTGTATCTACAATATTTGTTGTAACAATGTCGCTAAGCTTTCCAATTAGATCATCTTAGTCTTGAATGTAGGAATGAGATCGATGAGCTGTAGCCTGGATATACACCTGTCCTTCTGCAGCAGTTTGAAGTCAATACCCTACTCATCCATCATAATGACAAGATTGTTGTGGAGGTCCGATATCAAGGATGACATTTTGCCACACGATTGTTCTAGCAATTTACCTTTCGATATAGTGCTGTGAGGCCGGGTTGGGGGTCATTCAAAAATGGGAAAATCTTTGACACAAATAGCTTTGCTTTTTTGTTGTTGCTTCTCTTCACTTATTGAACAGTCATTGAAAACAGAGGGCCAATTGTAATTATTGAATTGTAATTTCAGTATTACTTCCTGAATTGACTGCCTTTGTATTCAAATTGAACCCAACCCTGCAGTGAGACACTGGTAACAGTTGAAGAGGTAGTAGCCAGTGGGTTCTCAAATAGGTCAACAAGTTAAGTCTCACTTAGCCTATTTGTTATGGACACGTTGTCTTTAGATCAGTTCAGCTGTATAAAAGACAACAGATGAATCGATATGTTCCCTTTTAGCCTCTATTTATCGGTCTGCTGCTGAGTGGAGGGAGTGTGCGCTTGGCTTTCCACCATATCACACCCTGTGGGTTGTCTCTCACTTCATAATGGTCTCGATGAATCGAGTGGTACGATACTTACATTACGTCCTCTTCCTGGGGGTCTACCGTCCTATAGGTTTTCCGGTCCAACCCTCATAAAGCAAAGGCTCGTACTACCATCCTGATCTTGTGAACTTGGGATGGATATAAGTGCACAGAATGGGCACCTGGAGGAAAATGGGGGAGGGTCATGCTTTTTCAATTTCAGTCAAGGGGAGGGTTTATTATTTTTTTCAATATAGTCCAGGGGAGGGTTCTGTACTTTGTAAATAATGAAATGTTGATATTTGTCAGTATTTTGGAATTTGTTGCTTATTAGGCTATATATCGATGTGTGGCCGATGCCGCCCCTTCTCCGCTGGGCGTGCGCCTATAGGCTATTTAGTGTGGTCTCAATCAAACGATCCATAGCCTATAGGCTACGAAGTGCATGCTCGGAGAAGAACAGAACAAAGTTATATTCATAAGATAGCTTCTGGGATGGTGTAAATACAACTAGGCTGCATTACACACTGCAATGGATATTACAATCCTGAGCCCCGGCCTGCTCTGCTCTTGCTGATTCCATTTTTTTGTGTGTGTGCTGCCTAACCAATGGCTGTGCTGTGTAGGTCTATGATGGCAGTTCAGGAGGAGAGTCAAAGGCTTCTTCTGAAAATAATTTATGATTAGGCCTAGTCCAAATAATGAAGTCTTGCACGCGGACTGGCCTATAGCCTATGCTCTGTTCGGTTTGAGAATGAGAGTGCGAAGCTACATCCTTCTATAGCCGAGGAGACAAAAAAAATGGACTTTGCTTGAAAAGTAATCAAATTCTGTCAGTATCAATTGATTAAAGATATTCACTTTCTGTACAGTAGAAGATGTTTAAACCCAGACAGCTTTTAGGGAAACACTTGTGACCCTCTCAAGTTGGGTTAAGCCATGGAAGAAGAGTAGCCAGCAGTGTCACTAGGTCTACTCTGTCTGGGTAGGTTAACTTGTGGAAGTACCATGCTCAGATTCCTAACGAAGTCTCAGATTCAATTATTTGCAAAAAAAGGGGACAGTTTCATTGCAGACAAGACACACTGATTTAGAATTGGAGAAATATGATCAGATGAACACATGGGCCTATCTCTCTGTCCATTCTTAGCCTGTCATTTCGGGAATGTGTGTGGTATTTCAAAATATTCTGCTAATATGTCAAATGATGTAGAATTGCATGAAATGTTTATAAAAGGCCATGTCTTCTTGGACCTGTATATACGATGATCTTTCCACGTCTACTCTTGTCTACGGTGGTATGCGAACCCACAACCTTCTGGCCCACAGCCCTGTGCTCTCTCAAAGTTCATTCGTTGCCATGTAGCCTAATGCTTACAGGACAAAGAACAGTTTCTAAAACTGCATATCTAAGGCTCTGGTCTGTCCAATAAGTGAAGGTAAATGGTAGACAGGTTCTCTGCTATCCATTGGATGTTTTCATTATTATTTTAGATATAGGGGAGGGTCACTTGTTTTTTTTCAAGCGTTCGGGGAGGGTTTAGGTCAAATATATCTTGCTGAACGGATGGCCATCCATTTTTCATTTCAGAGAGGTCCGATTTTCTCCTTGTAACTATTATTATAAATAACGTTCACTCCCTAAGTTCACGAGATCAGGATGGTAGTGTGAGGCTAACCAAAGCACCCCTGTATTTACTAATTAGCTGCGCACCCAGACCTTTAAATAGCTGAATCGGGCATGTTGGGTTACGGCTGGACTGAACCTACAGGACGGTATCTCCAGGATGAGAGTTGTGGGGCCCTGCCCAATAGATATGCCACTAAAGTATTCCCTCGTGTACTTTAGTAGCACAGCCCACCTCTTCCCTTTGTTATTGACGTCGTCACGGCACCCCATTGGATCGGAGCGACGGACGGACTTAAGAGGATCAGCCCTCTAGTCCATCCTGATAATCATTTCCTGTACCCTGAATGCCTGACGCTGGACGATTTGTGCTGATTTATCCTTTTCTGAACATTGTAAAAGATTGGGCTCAAAGTGCTCCCTGTCATAATGCTTATATCAGTGGCCCTGGAGTGTACCTAAGTGAGCTTGTATTAAGAGAAGTTCAGTCTGCTTCTTGAGTGAAGAATCATGTACTTCAGATAATTCTGCATCTGGGAATCCAGAATAAACCAGTCAGAAATGATAGAGAACATTAGAGCTGAATTGCCATTGTTTGAACTTTAGAGCAGCCTTGTTTGATGTGTAGGAGTATGGATACAGTCAAACAGTAACTGTCAGTGTCAGAGGTGCCAAAAAAATGTAACACTTCTGGCCCGTGGGTTAAAGCGTCAAAGCGTCGCCACGGTCAATAAGGTTTGTGTTGTTCCGACAAGTGTTTTCAGCTGAAATGTATGCTGTAATGAGGGGAGAGACCTTGTTGTAGTGCACTGCTCAACAGACAGGAAATATTCATCCGTGCAGATGGTTGGACTAATGACCCAGCCGCTTCAGAGGGGGAACGCGAGCGTCGCCTCCAGCCTGGTTGGTGGCACCAGACCCAAACATTGCACTCGACAGTTCTAAGCAGATGGCCGCGGGAAAACACAGCAGACATGTTTCCGAGTTTTTTTTCTCTTCTCTCTGCAGAAATTAGCATAGAATTCAATATGATGAAAGTAATGCGTGGAGTAAGGTTCCAGCGGTCTAGTGTTACTAGGCGTTGGTCTCTTTCATTTCAATCAGATTCATGATGTCTTTGAAATGGAGGATTTGAATACCTTATCACTGGAATCTATACATTTTTATGGTTTGCGAAGAGTCTGCAACGGATGACAAAATTGCACACAAAGGAGTCTTTATTTTATTAGACTGCCATTCTCAAGGCCATTCTGGGGCTAACCTTAGATGTCCTGTAAATCTGGTTAAGCTTTGTAGGCCTACTTATGACAGAAAGCGGCCAATGCTGAACCATTGTCAGTGTGACTGTTGTTTACGGGGCCGTGACGCTACTAATAAACATGACTGGGCGACCAGGCTTGTTTTTGGAAGCGATAACAGTTAACTCAGGACAGGCTTGTCATCTACTGTGATTGACGTATACAGGAAGCAGAGGGGGATGTTGTGAGCGCAACGGCGTTCAGGGAGGGTCGAGGTCAACTATATCTTGCTGAACGGATGGCCATCCATTTTTTCATTTCAGAGAGGTCCGATTTTCTCCATGTAGCCCTTATTACAAATAACGTTCACTCCCTAAGTTCACCAGATCAGGATGGTAGTGTGAGGCTAACCAAAGCACACCTGTTTTCACTAATTAGCTGCTCACCCAGACCTTTAAATAGCGGAATCAGGTATGTTGGGTTAGGCCTGGACTGAACCTACAGGACAGTATCTCTGTTTTTGGAAGCGATAAGAGTTAACTCAGGACAGGCTTGTCATCTACTGTGATGGACGTATACAGGAAGCAGAGAGGGATGTTGTGAGCGCAAAGACTGCATTACGCTGCACCTACGCAGCAGGAGAATGATAAGGAAATGGGAGAGTCAGATTTCCTTCTGGGGATGAGTCTAGAGGGGTGTTATAAGAACCATCCATTGGCATAGGGCCTTGAGCATATTGGAGGATGATGTGGGTAAACAAAAATGCGCGCACACACGCACACACACACACACACACACACACACACACACACACACACACACACACACACACACACACACACACACCACTTCAACGTACACCAAGGGGGTTTCTGTTTTCAGTTGTATTTTTTGCGTGTGGTTATGTGACCGCGTTTATGGAAACTCAATGCCCCACAGAACACTCCAATACCAGAATTTGTGTGTAAGACAGAAATATTTGATAGCCTTTTATGCCATTTAATATGGTCTAATTCCCCCCCCCCCCCCCCCCCCCCCCGAAACGAAAACGCAAGACTTTGGGATCATGGATAGCTCTTATTGCTTTCCAGGACATTTAAAGGGAAAGTACCACAGTGCAGACCTTTCAGTCAAAGCAACCTTCTTGTAAATCATAACATTGGATCGGAGATGAACATTTGTAGGAGGAAAATAGAAAACGTGCAAAGCATGCTCTATTTCAGTTGTGATCTAATCCATCACTATCGTAACAAAGTTGTCAGGTGGATATGAATTAATATTATGAAAAGAGTGTCCATTTTGTTAACATTGTCTATTTATTCTCTTCGGACTGCTTCTTTTAGAGCGGTCTTGTCCGGCACATCTATTGTGATTTTACACACACACACACAGTTTCATACAGGGAGAATTGAATGCAACTTGTTGCCTCTGTAAACCAGTAATTCTCCTTAGAGAAAGTCACATTACATAGCAAATTGTTTTTTTTTTCATGTGGAATACTAGTGAGGTATTCATTTCATTCCATTGAGATTTCTGTTCCGCACAAACATTCTCATTGGACTGAAATCTATCTGCCTGGTCTAGGCAAATCTGCCAATAAACCACAGATGATATGCAGACTCTCTGAGGAAGGAATTAGCTTTCTGCTTTTCTCTCTCAAATGGAAAAATACCAAGTCATTGTCAACAACCGTGTTCCATACGAAAATACATGTTCAAAGGAAGTTAGCTGTTGGTGGAAGCTGTATGGTGAAATCAATGAATTCTCCTCAGTTTCATTGTCACAATGTTCACTCTTAACATTTCATCAATTAAATGTTTTCTTTTCATTTCTCAAAGTTCTCTCTCCAACCAGGTCTGTGTGTTTTTCTCTCCTCTCTCTGTAGTGGGATGACATCCCGGTGTGTCTCCCCTCCGTTACCTTGTTTAGACTCCAGAGTTCCTGCTTTCTGTCAGGGGCCAGCCTGCTGATTCCTCTCTGCCGCCACGTCACGTCACGGGGGGCCGATGCGGCGTTTCGTATACTGTAAGGTGGTGCTCACCACCTCACTTGTCTGGGTGCTGGTGGATGTCTTCCTGCTGCTCTACTTCAGTGAATGTAACAAATGTGACGATAGGAAGGACCACTCGCTGCTGCCTGCTCTCAGAGGTGAGCCCGAAATTGAATCAACTTTATTTATCCCAGGAGGTGAAATTAGGTTTCTCACCAGCAAGACACAAACAACAACACCAAAAGCATACTTCAGAGACGCATAGACAATGCACCGATGGTTGGTGAAACAAGCACAACGGATGACTTCCATAGAAGCCAATGGATTTGATACTCTAGTCTTAAAACCTAATCAAACATACATTCGAGCGTTTGCTCTGTAGATGTGGGTTTGTGGCCCTGCGAAACAGTCACCATGACTCAGGCTAGACAGACATTTATTTGACACAGATTTGCCAGCTCGACCACGGTAGTCCAACTCGAACAAGTAATTGTCCGATGTAAACACAGGAGTCCTATACAAATTACACTATTCTCATGCTATTACTTTTGGGAAGTTTGGAGAACAAACACCAAAGTAACTTCAAAGAAAAGCAATGGAGTTACTAATAAACTTGTTGAATCTCAGCCTGGGTGCACAATTAAGAGAAAAACACTTGAGAATGAGAAAAGGGTTGAGTTTCAAATGGCACCCTATTCCCTGTATACTACACTACTTTTGACCAGCGTTCATAGGGCTCTGGTTGAAGCTAGTGCACTTTATAGGGAATAGGGTACCATTTGGGATTACACTATGCCTTGATCCAACTGTTGGCTTCAGTTGAATCTTCCGTATCCCTGGTTAATAAAGCTTATCCACAGGAGTGTCCTTTCCTTCTCTGGCCCAGTATTTCCCGACATGGCCTTTCCAGTAAGCAGGTTTACAAGTGGCCCGCTAAGCTGCTTTCAAGGTTGGAATTGGGGAGAAACCTCAGCCAGAATGAAGCTAAAAAGTACGTGGCCTTCTCGATTCCAGACTCATTTCCATCACAACAAGTGCCTGAAGTTAGAGTACATACGAGTTACTTATGCTCTTAGTTGAATTGAAATGATGTTATCCGGTTTCTCACATGCGCTCAGCATTGAGGTCATTTTCCGACTAAATATGTCAGTGTAAGCTTTTGGGGGAATTAATGGCTTAGGATTTTGGCAGTCTGTCACCTATTCTCTCTGTTGCTTTAAGAGGCTCCAATGAACATCGTAAAATGTATTTGGTTGGCCTAATGGTCTTTGATCCTTGTATTACACATGTTAATATTATTTAGTTTAGGCCTTTTTTTGACATTCTTAAAGGGATAGTTCACCAATATGTCATTATGTCATTTGGGTGAATCCCTTAAATAAAGTGCACGCACGCGGAGTATACCAAACATTAGGAACCCTCAGAACAGCCTCAATTCATCAGGGCATGGACTCTACAAGGTGTCGAAAGTGTTCCACAGGGATGTTGGCCCATGTTGACTCCATTGCTTCCCACAGCTGTATCAAGTTGGCTGGATGTCCTTTGGATGATAGACCATTCTTGATACACACAGGAAACTGTTGAGTGATGCAGTTCTTGACACAAACCGGTGCGCCTGGCACCTACTACCATACCCTATTCAAAGGCACTTCAATCTTTTGTCTTTCCCATTCAACCTCTGAATGGCACACAAACACAAATCAAATCGTAATGGTCACATACACATGGTTAGCAGATGATAATGCGAGTGTAGCGAAATGCTTGTGCTTCTAGTTCCGACAGTGCAGTAGTAACTAACTAGCAATCTAACAATGTCCCTAACAACTACCTAATACACACAAATCTAAAGGGGTAAATGAGAATATGTACATATAAATATATTGATGACCGAGCGGCATAGGCAAGGTGTGAACAGGCAGTAGCTTGGGTGGTTGTTGTCCTTGATGATATTTTTGGCCTTCCTGTGACATCGGGTGCTGTAGGTGTCATGGAGGGCAGATAGTTTGCCTTTAGTGATGCATTGTGCAGACCACACCACCCTCTGGAGAGCCTTGCGGTTGAGGGCGGTGCAGTTACCATACCAGGCTGTGATACAGCCTGAAAGGATGCTCTCGATTGTGCATCTGGAAATATTTGTCAGGGTTTTGGGTGACAAGCCAAATTTCTTCAGCCTCCTGAGGTTTAGGAGGCACTGTTGCACCTTCTTCACCTCACTGTCTGTGTGGGTGGACCATTTCAGTTTGCCTGATATGTACGCGGAGGAACTTAAAACGTTCCACCTTCTCCACTGCTGTCCCTTCGATGTGGATAGGGGGGTGCTCCCTCTGCTGTTTCCTGAAGTCCACGATCATTTCCTTTGTTTTGTTGACCTTAAGTGAGAGGTTATTTTCCTGACACCACACTCCGAGTGCCCTCATCCCTCAGTCTCGTCATTGTTGGCAATCAAGCACACTACTGTTGTGTCATCTGTAAACTTGATGATTGAGTTGGAGGTGTGCATGGCCACGCAATCGTGGGTGAACAGGGAGTACAGGAGGGGGCTGAGCACACACCCTTGTGGGGCCCCAGTGTTGAGGTTCAGCGAAGTGGAGATGTTGTTTCCTAAATTCACCACCTGGGGGCGGCCCGTCAGAAAGTCTAGGACCCAATTGCACAGGGCGGGGTTGAGACCCAGGACCTCCAGTTTGATGATGAGCTTGGAGGGTACTATGGTGTTGAATGCTGAGCTGTAGTCAATGAACAGCATTCTTACATACAGTTGGGCAAAAAAGTATTTAGTCAGCCACCAATTGTGCAAGTTCTCCCACTTAAAAAGATGAGAGAGGCCTGTAATTTTCATCATAGGTACACTTCAACTATGACAGACAAAACGAGAGAAAAAATCTAGAAAATCACATTGTAGGATTTTTTATGAATTTATTTGCAAATTATGGTGGAAAATAAGTATTTGGTCACCTACAAACAAGCAAGATTTCAGGCTCTCACAGACCTGTAACTTCTTCTTTAGGAGGCTCCTCTGTCCTCCACTCTTTATCTGTATTAATGGCACCTGTTTGAACTTGTTATCAGTATAAAAGACACCTGTCCACAACCTCAAACAGTCACACTCCAAACTCCACTATGGCCAAGACCAAAGAGCTGTCAAAGGACACCAGAAACAAAATTGTAGACCTGCACCAGGCTGGGAAGACTGAATCTGCAATAGGTAAGCAGCTTGGTTTGAAGAAATCAACTGCGGGAGTAATTATTAGGAAATGGAAGACATACAAGACCACTGATAATCTCCCTCGATCTGGGGCTCCACGCAAGATCTCACCCCGTGGGGTCAAAATGATCACAAGAACGGTGAGCAAAAATCCCAGAACCACACAGGGGGACCTAGTGAATGACCTGCAGAGAGCTGGGACCAAAGTAACAAAGCTTACCGTCAGTAACACACTATGCCGCCAGGGACTCAAATCCTGCAGTGCCAGACGTGTCCCCCTGCTTAAGCCAGTACATGTCCAGGCCCGTCTGAAGTTTGCTAGAGAGCATTTGGATGATCCAGAAGAAGATTGGGAGAATGTCATATGGTCAGAAGAAACCAAAATATAACTTTTTGGTAAAAACTCAACTTGTCGTGTTTGGAGGACAAAGAATGCTGAGTTGCATCCAAAGAACACCATACCTACTGTGAAGCATGGGGGTGGAAACATCATGCTTTGGGGCTGTTTTTCTGCAAAGGGACCAGGACGACTGATCCGTGTAAAGGAAAGGATGAATGGGGCCATGTATAGTGAGATTTTGAGTGAAAACCTCCTTCCATCAGCAAGGGTATTGGAGATGAAACGTGGCTGGGTCTTTCAGCATGACAATGATCCCAAACACATCGCCCGGGCAACGCAGGAGTGGCTTCATAAGAAGCATTTCAAGGTCCTGGAGTGGCCTAGCCAGTCTCCAGATCTCAACCCCATAGAAAATCTTTGGAGGGAGTTGAAAGTCCACGTTGCCCAGCAACAGCCCCAAAACATCACTGCTCTAGAGGAGATCTGCATGGAGGAATGGGCCAAAATACCAGCAACAGTGTGTGAAAACCTTGTGAAGACTTACAGAAAACGTTTGATCTCTGTCATTGTCAACAAAGGGTATATAACAAAGTATTGAGATAAACTTTTGTTATTCACCAAATACTTGTTTTCCACCATAATTTGCAAATAAATTCATTAAAAATCCTACAATGTGATTTTCTGGATTTTTTTCCCTCATTTTGTCTGTCATAGTTGAAGTGTACCTATGATGAAAATTACAGGCCTCTCTCATCCTTTTAAGTGGGAGAACTTGCACAATTGGTGGCTGACTAAATATTTTTTTGCCCCACTGTAGGTATTTCTCTTGTCAGATGGGATAGGGCAGTGTGCAGCATGATGGCGATTGCATCGTCTGTGGACCTGTTGGGGCGGTATGCAAACTGAAGTGGGTCTAGGGTGGCGGTGATATGTATTACACCCGCGCGTGGTGCAATCAATATGCTGATAGAATTTAGGTAACCTTGTTATCAAATTTGCTTTGTTAAAATCCCCAGCTACAATAAATGCAGCCTCAGGATATATGGTTTACATAGAGTCCAGTGAAGTTCCTTGAGGGCCGTCTTGGTGTCTGCTTGAGGGGGAATGTACACCTCTATGACGATAATTGATGATAATTCTCTTGGGAGATAATATGACTAGCATACGCCCCCGCCCTTACTCTTCCCAGAGAGGATAATATCCCTGCCGGCGCGATGCATGGAGAAGCCTGGTGGCTGAACCAATTCCGACAACATATCCCGAGAGAGCTATGTTTCCGTGAAACAGAGAATGTTACAATCTCGGATGTCTCTCTGGAAGGCAACCCTTGCTCGAATTTCATCTACCTTGTTGTCAAGAGACTGGACATTGGCGAGTAGTATACTCAATCCATGTCTCAATTGTATCAAGGCTTAAAAATCCTTCTTTAACCTGTCTCCTCCCCTTAATTTACACTGATTGAAGTGACATCAATAAGGGATCACAGTGTTCACCTGCATTCACCTTGTCAGTCTGTCATGGAAAGAGTGTGCTTAATGCTTTGTATACTCAGTGTATGACTACAATACATTTATATACTGCAGTATCTGTGTAGTATTGTATAATTTGTATTTTATTGTGTAGCAAAACATGTCTTTTACACATGTTGGTTTTAGATCGGATGATTACCTATGATATCCATTTGTGGTAATTATGCAACCAAATGTATTACATCAATTTACAAGCCTTACAATATTATACAACCATATAAGCACCACACTATGACTAAGGAATCACAACTTATGAAGTCCTACAGTAAGCCATATGGATTGGATCACTCCCAATTGCATTATATCTCATTTGGACAAGTGGACAATACGACACATGATAATATGACACATGATATACACCGTCCAATGAAATGCTTACTTGCAGGTTCCTTCGACATTGCAACAAGAAATAAAAGATAAGAGTACCAACAGAAAGGAAACGGGTGCCATTTGACGTTAAACCCAACAAAAAGTTTGACGAAAGCTGTGCAAGAGGGTAAAGCGTTTGGTCATGGGTAAGCCATTGTAGCAGACGTCAGAAGTATTCAGTAACCACCGACTTCACTTATTGATTTTATTAATCAATTATGTACATGTAGTCAGCATTGTTTGTTCCCAGAACATTCTGTGCCATCTCTTGGTGTACAGTGGAACTGTACAATATCTCCTATAAAGTAATGTCCTCTAGTTCAGACAGAATTATGTTCTTCTGTTTTTGAAGCTATCAAAAATACATAAAACAATACTGACCACATTGTGTTTCAAACCTTCTATAATCTTGGAATTTAGGATATACAGAAAAGCGCCAATTTTCCTAGCAGTGTGTTTGTGTAAGCACTAAGCCAGCAGTGTCAATTTCCTTTCAATTCGTGCCACATTAAAGACCTAGACAACCGAGTGAGGGGAGTTCCTAACTAATTAATGACCTTAATTCATCAATCAAGTACAAGGGAAGAGCGCAAACCCACAGTCACTTGGCCCTCCAGGAATTGAGTTTGATACCCTTGCACTAAGCCAATTGAGTGACTTCACCAAGTGCTAGCCCTTTATAGTGCACTACTTTTGACCAGAGCCCTCAAAATGTAGTGATCTAAATAGGGAGCCATATGAGATGCATCCAGTCTCTTAACGCAGCAACCTTGTACAGGCCACAAAGTCCCCTTCCACTCTACAAAGTAAAAGAAGCATAGAAATGGCTTGAGGATGTTGGAAATCAAGGTAAGATCATATAATATAATCAGAGCCGCCTGCAGATCAATGTGATATCCCACATGGCTTGAGCCTTTGCTCCCACTTGATAAGCAGGCTTCACAGCCTTTCTGGAGAGAATCAATGATTCCAATTTGAGTTTGAAAATCACATTGGGAACTGCTGATGGAAACCAAAAGAGTACGGTTCTTTTGAAATGGAAAACAAAATGTAAAATGACTTTGATTGCCATTTGAGTAATTTAGCAGATGCTTCTATCCAGAGTGACTTAGTTAATGCATTAATCTTAAGCTAGGTGCGACAACATACAGGCATAGTAAACAGCTACTTTATTGAGGAAAAGTATATCAGCAAAGTCAGAGCTAGAAGGGGGGGCGGGGGTACTCCGCTGTCCTAGCTTCAGGGGGAAGCTGGTTCCGCCATTGGGGTGCCATGCCAGGACAGAAGAGCTTGGACTGAGCGGGAGTTGCCCTCCCGTAGGGGTGGGAGGACCAAGAGACCAGAGGTGGCAGAACGGAGTGCTTGGGTTGGGGTATAGAGTTTGAGCATAGCCTGAAGGTAGGGAGGGGCAGTTCCTCTTGCTGCACTTTAGGCAAGTACCATGGTCTTGTAGTGGATATGAGCTTTGACTGGAAGCCAGTGGAGTGTGCGGAGGAGCGGGGTGACATGGGAGAACATGGGAAGGTTGAAAACCAGGTGGGATGCAGAGTTCTGAATAAGTTGCAAGGGTTTGATGGCACAAGCAGGGAGCCCAGCCAACAGGGAGTTGCAGTAGTCCAGACGGGAGATGACCAGTGCCTGGATTAGGACCTGCGCTGCTTCAAGGTGAGGGAGGGTCGTACTCTACGGATGTTGTAGAGCATGAACCTGCAGGAGCGAGTCACCGCTTTGACGTTTGCAGAGAACGACCGGGTGTTGTCCAGGGTCACGCCAAGGTTCTTTGCACTCTGGGAGGGTGACATTGTGGAGTTGTCAGCGTGATAAGAGTTCTTTGAGCGGGCAGGCCTTACCCGGGAGGAAGAGAAGCTCAGTCTTGTGGAGGTTGAGCTTGAGGTGGTGGGCCGACATCCAAGATGAGATATCTGCCAGGCACGAAGAGATGCGCGTCACCACCTGGGTGACAGAAGGAGGGAAGGAAGGAGTTGAGTGTCATCCGCATAGCAATGATAGAGACCATGTGAGAACATGATGTAGCCGAGTGAGTTGGTGTATAGAGAAGGCCTAGAACTTATCAAGGGGTCAAGCTCATTGAGGAACTCTCCCAGGGCACCTGCTGGGCGATAGATGAAAGCAATGTTAAGCCTGAGTGGACAAGTGACAGCATATAATTCAAATGAGATGGATTTGAGAGAGGGAATGAAAGAGAAAATCTCCAGTTTTGAGAAATTAGTAGCCCTGCGCCACAACCGCGACGACCAGATGCTTTCGGACTATGGGAGAAAATGTAGTCAGATGGAGAAGCAGTGTTCTCTGGGGTTATCCATGTCTCCGTCAGGGGCCTCCCCCCAAAAAAACAAATCAAGGGATTGAATGGCAGCATAGACTGAGATGAACTCTGCGTTCTTGACCGCAGATCGGGCAGTTCCAAACGCTGCCAGAGACCCAAAATTGCACAGAGGTTGTGAGCGCAGGGTACACTAAATTAGAAGGGATGTAGCCAAGGTGTGGGGAGCGTCTATAAAGCCTACAGGGGAGAGGAGTGTACAGGTATAGAAAACACATTCGGTAGTTACCAAAAATAAAACAACAAAAAAGCTACACGAGATCAGGAAAATCAATAGGTAAGATACTCTTTCCTTCCTCGAACAACGCAGAAGCGTCTCCGTTTCAGCGACGAGACCACCGCTAATACGGCCGCCGTTTGGAAACCAGTGGAGACTGAAGTACAGACACTCATTTCTAATTGCCTAGCAGGGGTGAAGAGCACAACACCCCCTGTACTAATTGCTGATTGCCTCGGAGAGGAGAAACCACTCCCCCTCCAGTACAGCCACTGATTACCAAACAAGTCACAAATTGCTCTGCCCCTCGATCCTGGTTGATGTGTCAACAATCATCTGCAGCATATGAGTAGTCAGCAGTTCACACAGCAAGTAGGCCTCTGGGAAGACGGGCAGCACTTCAAGTAGGTGGCCCTAGCTAGCAAAAAAAAGACGGTACTAGACCGCAGCAGATAAAGACAAAAAATATCAGGAGTCCTCTAGCTATAGAATGGCGCACCACATAGCCGCTGTTGCAGTAAGCTCTTAGCACTGTCACTTGTGGATTGCAATACTGGAGACTGTATTCGTACTTATTTGTCCATTTAATAACTCAACAAAAGTTTTAAGTAGGCTAATCGATTCATCTCCATTTATGTCCCCCCCAAAACTGTAAACAGATGTTTTACAGGAAACAGGAATGAAAGAATAGAGCACTCTTGTTTTTGCTCAACACTATTGACCGTGTCTCTACAGACCCGTTGTATGTGAGTGTGAAGACCGTGTAGCAGTAATTGCTGACAAAATCACTGGACAAGGACTAGGGTTGGAGTTACTGTTGTCGTGGTCCACGTCAGGGGGTCAGTAATGGGTTTGTTGGGCCGAAGAGCCAGAGAAAAGGGCAGATGCCACAGTCATTTTTTTTATTTCTAAGCCCGAGGATAATATTGAGCAGTTCACTTGAACTTGTGAGGATACTGTGCATGTTTTCATATAGAAATCATTACATTGGTGGGTGTCTGGTCACCTGGAGGCTCTCTCTCTCTCTCTCTCTCTGAAAAACACTGTCATGAAAAGAGCACGACAATGCCTCTTCCCGCTCCGGAGGCTAAAAATATTTTGCATGGGCTCTCAGATCCTCAAAAAGTTCTACTGCTGCACCATTGAGAGCATCTTGACAGGATGCATCACCGCTTGGTATGGAAAATGCTTGGCATCCGACCGCAAGGCACTTACAGAGGGTAGTGCGTACTGCGCGCTACATCCCTGGGGCCGAGCTCCCTGACATCAAGGATCTCTATACCAGGTGGTGTCAGAGGAAGGCCCCAAAAAGGCTCAAAGACTCCAGCCACCCAAGCCACAGACTGGTCTCTCTGCTACAGCACGGCAAGCGGTACCAATGCAACAAGTCTGGAACCAACAAGACCCTGAACAGCTTCTTCCCCCAAGTCATAAGACTTCTCAACAAGACTTCTAAATAGCTAATCAAATTGTTACCTGCAAATGGTTACCTCTGTTGCACTGACTCTATGCACACACACTGTACTCTACCCACAGTCTCACACATACTTACACTAACACACACGCACACGCGCACACACACCATATGTTTCAAGTTATTAGTTGTGTTGTATGTACAGGATATACATGGTATACACCGTTCAACTAAATGCGTACTTGCAGGTTCCTTCTCGACAATACAATAACAATAAGAAATAATATAAGAGAATAAAACGAACATAAATGAAATGGGTGCCATTTTACGTTAAACCCAACAAAAATGTTTCCATTACGAATTGGATTCGATGAGAGCTGTGCAAGACAGTAAGCGTTTGGTAATGGGTAAGCCATTGTAGCAGGCGTCAGAAGTATACAATAGTTACCGAAATCACCTACTCAATAAGCAAATAGCATATTGATTTTATGAATAAATGATGTATACATAGTCAGCATGTTAACATTGTTGGTTCCCAGAACATTCTGTGCCATCTCTGGGTGTACAGTAGAACTGATTAGCTCATCCTGTAAAGAATATCTTCTAGTTGAGAAAGCCTCAAAAAACAGAAATAGATAATTCTATCAAAAATACATAACACAATTCTGACCACATTGTGTTTCAAACCTTCTATAATCTTGGAATTTAAGATATAGTCACTTATCAAATGGATACCCGGACTACCTGGCACTGATTATGCACACACAGTTTCACACATACTTACACTGACACACTGAAGATAGCCCTATTTGGTAAAAGACCAAGTCCATATTATGGCAAGAACAGCTCAAATAAGCAAAGAGAAACGACAGCCCATCATTACTTTAAGACATGAAGGTCAGTCAATGTGGAACATTTCAAGATCTTTGAATGTTTCCTCAAGTGCAATCGCCAGAAACCTTCAAGCGCTATGATGAAACTGGCTGTCACGAGGACCGCCACAGGAAAGGAAGACGCAGAGTTACCTCTGCTGCAGAGGATAAGTCCATTAGAGTTAACTGCACCTCAAATTGCAGCCCAAATAAAGGCTTCACAGAGTTCAAGTAACAGACACATCTAAACTGTTCAGAGGAGAGTGCGTGAATCAGACCTTCATGGTTGAATTGCTGCAAAGAAACCACTACTAAAAGACAATAATAAGAAGAGACTTGATTGGGCCAAGAAACACAAACAATGGACATTAGACCAGTGGAACTCTGTTCTTTGGTCTGATGAGTCCAAATTTGAGATTTTTGGTTCCAACCGCCATGTCTTTGTGAGACCCAGAGTAGGTGAACGGATTATCTTCTCATGTGTGGTTCCCACCGTGAAGCATGGAGGAGGAGGTGTGATGGTGTGGGGGTCCTTGGCTGGTGACACTGTCTGTGATTTATTTAGAATTCAAGGCACACTTAACCAGCATGGCTACCACAGCATTCTGAAGTGATACGCCATCCCATCTGGTTTGCTCTTAGTGGGACAAAAACATTTTTTCAACATGACAATGACCCAAAACACACCTCCAGGCTGTGTAAGGGCAATTTGACCAAGGAGAGTGATGGAGTGCTGCATCAGATGACCTGGCCTCCACAATCACCCAACCTCAACCCAATTGAGACGGTTTGGGATGAGTTGGACTGCAGAGTGAAGGAAAAGGAGCCAAAGAGTGCTCAGGATATTTGGGAACTCCTACAAGACTGTTGGAAAAGCATTCCTCATGAAGCTGGTTGAGAGAATGCCAAGAGTGTGCAAAGCTGTCATCAAGGCAAAGGGTGGCTGTTTTGAGGAATGGCAAATTTAAAATAGTTTTTGATTTGTTTAGCACTTTTTTGGCTACGACATGATTCCATATGTTTTATTTTATAGTGTTGACGTCTTCACCATTATTCTACAATGTAGAAAATACTACAAATAAAGAAAAACCCTTGAATGAGTAGGTGTGTCCAAACCTTTGACTGGTACTGTATGTGTACAGTACAATTACCTTGTACCCCTGCACAACAACTCGTTGCTGGTACTCCCTATGTATAACCATGTTATTTTCTTCTCCCTATGTATATCCATGTTATTTTCTACTCCCCTATGTATAACCATGTTATTTTCTTCTCCCTATGTATAACCATGTTATTTTCTTCCCCCTATGTATAGCCATGTTATTTTCTTCTCCCTATGTATAACTATGTTATTTTCTGCTCCCCTATATATACCCATGTTATTTTCTACTCCCCTATATATATCCATGTTATTTTCTACTCCCCTATATATATCCATGTTATTTTCTTCTCCCCTATATATATCCATGTTATTTTCTACTCCCCTATATATAACCATGTTATTTTCTTCTCCCTATGTTTAACCATGTTATTTTCTACTCCCCTATATATAACCATGTTATTTCTACTCCCCTATGTATATCCATGTTATTTTCTACTCCCCTATATATATCCATGTTATTTTCTACTCCCCTATATATATCCATGTTATTTTCTACTCCCCTATATATATCCATGTTATTTTCTACTCCCCTATATATATCCATGTTATTTTCTACTCCCCTATATATATCCATGTTATTTTCTACTCCCCTATATATATCCATGTTATTTTCTACTCCCCTATATATAACCATGTTATTTTCTACTCCCCTATATATAACCATGTTATTTTCTACTCCCCTATATATAACCATGTTATTTTCTACTCCCCTATATATAACCATGTTATTTTCTACTCCCCTATATATAGCCATGTTATTTTCTACTCCCCTATATATAGCCATGTTATTTTCTACTCCCCTATATATAGCCATGTTATTTTCTACTCCCTATATATAACCATGTTATTTTCTACTCCCCTATATATAGCCATGTTATTTTCTACTCCCCTATATATAGCCATGTTATTTTCTACTCCCCTATATATAGCCATGTTATTTTCTACTCCCCTATATATAACCATGTTATTTTCTACTCCCCTATATATAACCATGTTATTTTCTACTCCCCTATATATAGCCATGTTATTTTCTACTCCCTATATATATCCATGTTATTTTCTACTCCCTATATATATCCATGTTATTTTCTACTCCCTATATATAACCATGTTATTTTCTACTCCCTATATATAACCATGTTATTTTCTACTCCCCTATATATAACCATGTTATTTTCTACTCCCTATATATAACCATGTTATTTTCTACTCCCCTATATATAACCATGTTATTTTCTACTCCCCTATATATAGCCATGTTATTTTCTACTCCCTATATATAGCCATGTTATTTTCTACTCCCCTATATATAACCATGTTATTTTCTACTCCCCTATATATAACCATGTTATTTTCTACTCCCCTATATATAGCCATGTTATTTTCTACTCCCCTATATATAACCATGTTATTTTCTACTCCCCTATATATAACCATGTTATTTTCTACTCCCTATATATAACCATGTTATTTTCTACTCCCTATATATAACCATGTTATTTTCTACTCCCCTATATATAACCATGTTATTTTCTACTCCCCTATATATAACCATGTTATTTTCTACTCCCCTATATATAACCATGTTATTTTCTACTCCCCTATATATAACCATGTTATTTTCTACTCCCCTATATATAGCCATGTTATTTTTACTTTTTATTTTTATTCACTTTGTATTTTCTTCCTCGTGTCACTATTTATATTTTTTAATTAACATTTTATCTTCAACTCTGCATTGTTGGAAAAGGACCTGTCAAGTAAACATTTCACTGTTAGTCTACCCCTCTCTACCCCTGTTGTCTACGAAGCCTGTGACAAATAACATTGGATTGATTTGATGTAATGTCTCATGAGAAAGAGCGAGACTATGAACAATGTTCGGTCTCATAAGTCCCTCAGTTGAAGCTGAAATGTTTGTTACCTCCCGATACATTTAGACCCTTTTTCAATCAGTGAGGTTACAAATATAGTATGTTTCAGACAGTAGGCTGGCCTTCAGCTCTTTGTGCACCATTTATCTAATGTAGTGTCTGTACAAATAGATTGATGGATGATCTGAGTGGCTGTGGTGGGCATGTGTTAGATGGATAGCTCATTGAATAATCCAGCTCCGCTCTCTCTGCAAGCCCATCAGGTTTAAGCCATTGTCCTAATGGAGGGTGTCACCACCGAGAAGAACCTCGATCAGATCAGAGTCTAAACCTCCACCGGCCCAGCATTGGAGCTCTAGGAGGGTTGACTGGGGATGTTTCCCAAATGCACCCTATTCCCTTCATCGTGCACTACTTTTGACCAGGGCCCGTTGGGCTCTGGTCAAAAGTAGCACACTGTAAATGGAATAGGGTGCCATTTGGAATGCGAAATGGGAATCCTCTTAACCTGGGGTCTGGAGCAAATGTGAATTGTCCCCCATGGAAATCACTCCCTCTGGTTTAAGAGATTATCGGAGTGCGGAGCATAAATCCACTGGAGATGATTTACCTTTGGATAATTGTGAAGCATTGTGGAGTGGTGTGCAGCAGAGGCAGCTTGTTTTCAAGGCTTTAATGGACCTTCAGTAATGCTGATTGATCAGATATATGAGCTGATATTTTTAAACAGCAATGAGGGCTGCTGTTGTAACGCTCTCATTACTTCCTCATTCATCAGTGAGAGAGAGAGAAGGGTTCGCCCTAAATCTCTGGACAAATCCTGGATTTCCCCAACAGGCCCAGATGATGCTTGACTAGGAGGACATGACTGTATGGCAGATGATAAGACTAGTAGTTAATGGATCCAGAATGCTTTGATGAAGCTGCATCAGTGTCAGACTGATCAGCATGTCATTGGCTGGTAGGGACATTTTAATGACCTCAGCGTTCAAAGCCTGACGATGTGGCATATTTCATTTTACACTGATATGCAACCAGTCTTTCTCTGTTAGACAAATCAAGTCAAACTTTGTTTGTCACATGCTCCAAATACAACAAGTGTAGACCTAACCGTGAAATGCTTACGTACAAGCCCTTAACCAACAGTACAGTTTACCAAATAAACTAAAGTAAAAAATAATACAAATGTAACACAATAAAATAACAATAACGAGGCTATATACAAGGGGTACCGGTACCGAGTGATCTGAGGTCAATATTTCTCTGTTAGAAACAGTCTAGTCTACAGCATGCTTAATTTGCTCACGGTTCATTTTAAGTTCATTTGCTTGCCCACAGTTCTGTACCTTTAGTGATATATACACTATAATAGTTGTAGCTAAATTTAGCAGATTTCAGTAGCTGAAGTTGAATGTTTGGACCTCCCGTTTCCATTGAAACAACAGTGAAATATCACATTTAACACGGAAGTGTAAAATATGCAACATGTCTCCCTATTGTTTTGCAGCGGTCATGTCGCGAGCCCACGAGGGCCCGGGGGAGATGGGGAAAGCGGTGGTTATCGCAAAGGACGAGCAGGAGAAAATGAAGGAGCTCTTTAAGATTAACCAGTTCAATCTGATGGCCAGCGACATGATTGCTCTCAACAGGAGTCTGCCGGACGTGAGACTGGACGGGTGAGTGAACTCGGCCTTTTCCCAGACACACACTGTGAATTACCCCCGCTGACCTCTTTACTCGGCACTACACACACCACCCACTATAACAACCCTGTAGCCGTCTTACCGCCACACCTCAGAAGCCCTAATACCTCCACTTCGCTTCGCAACAGGCTCCGGTTCTCAAAAAGGGCCCACATTTTGGATCTACTTTCTGCCCTTTTCACTAGTTGTTGTTTTAGTCCAGAAACTTCAGCTGAATTCACCGGGGAAACCACACTACGCTGACACACAACTTTGAGAATGACAACACGGCGTGTCATTTTAGGAGCAGCCGCAGCAATGCGTAGCAAAAGAGACTGTCTGCCAAATAACTAAGGTTCAACAGAACATTTTGATATCGTCTGGAATGAACCAATTTGTTAACTTTGATTAAGACGACCCGTTGGGGCAGAATGAAAGGAGATATTACACGTTTCACACTGCGCCCCACCCCCCCTTTTTAAGTCCTCGGACTCCTCAGGATTCATTCCATGATGTAACATACTCTAATTCAGTGGTGGCTGGTGAGGGGACGAGGACTCATAGTAATGACTGGAATGGAATAAATGGAGCAGCATCTAACTCATGGAAACCGCGTGTTTGATGTTTTTCATACCATTCCGGTTATTCCGTTCCGGCGATTACAAGGAGGCCGTCATCCCATTTCAAAGTGCCACCAGACACCACTGCTCTAATTGAAGAACATTAGACTCAAAGAGATGATTTGCCCGTGTGGTATCCATCACAGTCTTCGTGTGTTTACTTCAGCCGTGACAGTCTGAATGGGAGAAGGGCTTTGTTTACTGTCGCCCAAGACGTACTAGAGCTGGATAATGAAAACCCAAAGAGCAATTTGGGTGAAATATGATCCACTTTTATCTTGAGCAGCTGATCGAGAGACAGGTCTTCTCTCCGGGAGACAGCCCAGTGATTTCGTGTTTCTGTGTTCCTACAGGACATTCTTTGTCCACTGTTCTTTAGAATGTGCTCTTTGTGGAATTGAAAACAGGAACATTGTCAATACAACAATATTTAAAAAACGATGCAGGGAATGTAAGCATATGCCAATACTGTGAACATTGTCTATATTGTTTATATATTACCCACCGCCTCGAAAATCAACTGTCCCCCCATGGGGTTTACATTGCTATAACATTTTATATGAAAAGTTATCACACAAAAAAAGGAACATTTTCAATATATGTGAACACTGCAGGCACTCCATTCCACACATGTACAAGGATTGTGCTAAGTTTAATTCTTGTAGATTTAGCGAATCATGAATTCCACTTTAATGAACTAGTCCTATCGTATATTTAAGCAATACGACACCTCAGGGGTTTGTGGTATATGGCCAATATATAAGGGCTGTAATCCAGGCACTCCGCTTTGTGTCGTGCATAAGAACAGCAATTAGCCGTGGTATATTGGCCATATACCACAAACCCCCGAGGTGCCTTATTGCTAATGTAAACTGGTTACCAACGTAATTAGAGCAGTAAAAATACATGTTTTGTCATACCCGTAGTATACGGTTTGATATACAATGGATATCAGCCAATCAGCATTCAGGGTTGTAACCACCCAGTTTATAATGAAGAATTTGTACAAAATGGAGAGCGAAAGAGCCATAGATCTAGGTCTGTGGTCTGTTGATTTTATTTCACCCCAAGAGAGTGCCAAGCTGCAGAATCGTACTAATTGCATCTCAAAATCTTCCTCAAACTCGCCAGTACACCTTGGAACATTATTAAAGAACTCAGCTTGGCTTTGCAAGACTGTGAGAGAGAGGGTTATTGTCACGGGGTGTAATAGGCAGTGGTTGAAAGAAATAAGAGGATCGCTCAGTGGCTAGTAGCTAGCTACCCTGGTGCTCCCATTCTGTCAGTCTGTCCTGTCACCCGTCGTGGGGTGAATGGGATCAACCTCCTGTCCGCTCCAATCGCCTGTCACCTCCCACTTCCAACCCGGCTGCCTCCTCTCTATCTTTAATGCACCCTCCTCATACTTTATTTAACATTACAATCTACACTACACGACAGGCTTGCCCTGCCTTTGGTCTGTATCTCTGGGGGTGTGTGACTGCATCCCAAATGGCACCCTATTCCCTACAGTGCCTTGGTAAAGTATTCATATCCCTTGACTTTGTCCACATGTTGTTGTGTTACAGCCAGAAACACAGCCTACAAAACAAAACCCCAATCATGACAAAGTGAAAACGTGTTGTTACATTTTTTTTGTTTTTTGGGGGGGAAATTAAATACAGAAATATCTCATTTTAAGCATCTTTGTCAGTGATTACAGCTGTGAGTCTTTCTGGGTAAGTCTCTAAGAGCTTTCCACATCTGCATTGTACAAGATTTTCCCATTATTCTTCAAGCTCTGTCAAATTGGTTGTTGATCTTTGCTGGACAACCAATTGAGGTCTTGCCATAGATTTTCAAGTAGATTTAAGTCAAAACTGTAACTAGGCCACTCCAGTGTAGCCTTGTATTTTATGTTTTGTCCTGCTGAAAGGTGAATTCATCTCCCAGTGTCTGGTGGAAGGCAGACTGAACCAGGTTTTCATTTAGGATTTTGCCTGTGTTTTTAAAAAATTCATGATTCAGCCACCACTATGCTCGAAAATATGAAGTGGTTCTCAGTAATGTATTGGATTTGCCCCAAATATAACACTTTGTACTCAAGACAAAAAAGTGAGTTGCTTTGCTACATGTTTTGCAATATTACTTTAATGGCTTGTTGCAGACAGGATGCAAGTTTAGGAATATTTTTTATTCTGTACAGGCTTCCTTCTTTTCCTTCTGTCAATTAGGTTAATATTGTGGAGTAACTACACTGTTGTTGATCCATCCTCAGTTATCTCCTATCACAGCCATTCAACTCTGTAGGAGTTTTAAAGTCACCATTGGCCTCATGGTGGAATCCCAGAGCGGTTTCCTTCCTTCTTTCTACCCATCTACCAATAGGTGCCCTTCTTTACGAGGCTTTGGAAAACCTCCCTGGTCTTTGTGGTTGAATCTGTGTTTGTGTAACGGCGTTCTTCGTTTGTCGAAAGAGAGGACCGAAATGCAGCGTGGTGGTTACTCATGTCTTTAATGAAGAAAATGACGATACATGAAAATAACTTATAAATACAAAACAACAAACGGAACGAAACCTAATTACAGCCTATCTGGTGAAACTACACAGAGACAGGAACAATCACCCACGAAATACAAAGCGAAACCCAGGTTTAAATACGGTTCCCAATCAGAGACAACGAGAATCACCTGACTCTGATTGAGAACCGCCTCAGGCAGCCAAGCCTATGCAACACCCCTACTCAGCCGTAATCCCAATAATTACAAAAACCCCAATACGAACCACAACATATAAACCCATGTCACACCCTGGCCTGACCAAACATATAACGAAAACACAATACAATGACCAAGGCGTGACAGACCCCCCCCCTAAGGTGCGGACTCCCGGACGCACCTCAAAACCATAGGGAGGGTCCGGGTGGGCGTCTGTCCATGGTGGCGGGTGGCGGCTCGGGACGTGGACCCCACTTCATTAATGTCCTAGTTCCTCCCCTTCGCGTCCTGGGATAATCCACCCTCGCCGCCGACCATGGCCTAATAGTCCTCACCCAGATCCCCACTGGACTGAGGGGCAGCTCGTGACTGAGGGGCAGCTCGGGACTGAGGGGCAGCTCGGGACTGAGGGGCAGCTCGGGACAGAGGGGCAGCTCGGGACAGAGGGGCATCTCGGGACAGAGGGGCATCTCGGGACAGAGGGGCATCTCAGGACAGAAGCAGCCCGGGACTGACGGGCAGCCCGGGACTGACGGGCAGCCCAGTACTGAGAGGAAGCCCAGTACTGAGAGAAAGCCCAGTACTGCGAGGAAGCCCAGTACTGAGAGGAAGCCCAGTACTGAGAGGAAGCCCAGTACTGAGATGAAGCTCAGGCAGGTAGTAGGCTCCGGTAGATCCTGGCTGGCTGGCGGATCTGGAAGATTCTGGTTGACTAGCAGATCTGGAAGATTCTGGTTGACTGGCAGATCTGGAAGAGACTGGTTGACTGGCAGATCTGGAAGAGACTGGTTGACTGGCAGATCTAGAAGATCATGGCTGACTGGCAGATCTAGCTGCTCTATGCAGACTGACAGCTCTGGCTGCTCCATGCAGGCTGACAGCTCCCTGCAGACTGACAGCTCCTTGCAGACTGACAGCTCCTTGCAGACTGGCAGCTCCTTGCAGACTGGCAGCTCTGGCTGCTCCATGCAGGCTGACAGCTCCCTGCAGACTGACAGCTCCTTGTAGACTGACAGCTCCTTGCAGACTGGCAGCTCTTTGCAGGCTGACATCTCTGGCTGCTTCATGCAGACTGACAGCTCTGGCTGCTCCATGCAGGCTGGCAGCGCCTTGCAGACTGGCAGCTCCTTGCAGACTAGCAGCTCCTTGCAGACTGGCAGCTCTTTGCAGACTGACATCTCTGGCTGCTTCATGCAGACTGACAGTACTGACTGCTCCATGCAGGCTGACAGCACCCTGCAGACTGGCAGCTCCTTGCAGACTGACAGCTCCTTGCAGACTGGCAGCTCTTTGCAGACTGACATCTCTGGCTGCTTCATGCAGACTGACAGCACCTTGCAGACTGACAGCTCCCTGCAGACTGGCAGCTCAGGCTGCGCTAAACAGGCAGGAGGCTCCGGCAGCGCTGTAGAGGAGGAAGGCTCTGATAGCGCTGAACAGGCGGGAGACTCCGACAGCGCAGGAGAGGAGAAAGGCTCTGATAGCGCTGAACAGGCGGGAGACTCCGACAGCACAGGAGAGGCGAGGCGCACTGTAGGCCTGATGCGTGGTGCTGGCACTGGTGATACTGGAGCGAGGACACGCATAGGAAGCCTGGTGCGGGGAGCTGCTACCGGAGGACTGGTGTGTGGAGGTGGTTCTGGATAGACCGGACCGTGCAGGCGCACTGGAGCTCTTGAGCACCGAGCCTGCCCAAGCTTACCTGGCTCGATGCTCACTCTAGCCCGGCCAATACGAAGGGCTGGTATGAACCGCACCGGGCTATGCACCCGCACTGGAAACACTGTGCGCTCCATAGCATAACACGGTGTCTGCCCGGTCTCTCTAGCCCACCGGAAAGCACAGGGAGTTTGCGCAGGTCTCCTACCTGGCATAGCCATACTCCCATTAAGCCCCCCCCCCAATATTTTTTTGGGGCTGCTTTTCGGGCTTCCATCCGCGTCGCCGTGCTGCCTCCTCATACCAGCGCCTCTCCGCTTTTTCCGCCTCTAGTTCTTCCTTGGGATGGCGATATTCTCCAGGCTGAGCCCAGGGTCCTTTTCCGTCCAGTTCTTCCTCCCATGTCCAATTCTCCAAGTGATGCAGCCTCTCCCACTGCAACTGCTCTTAACAGGGAGAGTTGGCTCAGGTCTGACACCTGACTCAGCCACTCTCCCTCTGAGCCCTCCTCCAATAAATAATTGGGGGTGACTTTCGGTTTTCGCTCTGCGCCGCCGTGTCTTTCTTTTCGACTCCATTCGTCTATAGCCCTCTTCGCACTGTTCCAGCGAATCCCAGGCGGGCTCAGGCACTCTCTCTGGGTCGGCCGCCCACCTGTCTATTTCTTCCCATGTCGTATAGTCCCGATATTCTCCCGGCTGATCCCAGGGTCCTTCTCCGAACAATTCATCCTCCTTTCGCTGCTCCTGCTGTCGCTGCCTGTTACCACGCCACTCGGTCCGTGTGTGGTGGGTGATTCTGTAACGGCGTTCTTCGTTTGTCGAAAGAGAGGACCGAAATGCAGCGTGGTGGTTACTCATGTCTTTAATGAAGAAAATGACGATACATGAAAATAACTTATAAATACAAAACAACAAACGGAACGAAACCTAATTACAGCCTATCTGGTGAAACTACACAGAGACAGGAACAATCACCCACGAAATACAAAGCGAAACCCAGGCTACCTAAATACGGTTCCCAATCAGAGACAACGAGAATCACCTGACTCTGATTGAGAACCGCCTCAGGCAGCCAAGCCTATGCAACACCCCTACTCAGCCGTAATCCCAATAATTACAAAAAAAAACAATACGAACCACAACATATAAACCCATGTCACACCCTGGCCTGACCAAACATATAACGAAAACACAATACAATGACCAAGGCGTGACAGTTTGAAATTCACTGCTCGACTGAGGGACCTCACAGATAATTGCATGTGTGTTGTAGAGAGATGAGGCAGTCATTCAAAAAGTAATGTTAAACTTTTATTATTGCACACAGAGTGAGTCCATGCAACTTATTATGTGACTTGTTAAGCACATTTTTTACTCCTGAACTTACTTAGACTTGCCATGACAAAGGGGGTTGAATACTTATCGACACAAGATATTTCAGCTTTTCCTTTTTAATTCATTAGTAAGAAATTCAATAAACATAATTCCACTTTGACATTATGGGGTATTATGTGTATGTCAGTGACCAAAAATGTCAGTGTAACCTGTTTTAAATTCAGGCTGTAACACTACAAAATGTGGGGAAAGTGAAGGGGTGTGAATACTTTCTGAAGGCAGTGTATGTGAGCCCTGGTCAGAAGTAGTGGTCTGTATAAGGAATAAGGTGCCATTTGGGACACAGCCTGTGTGTGTGGAGCAGCATGACATTTAGCACAGCACAGTGTTCAAATCAAATCACATTTTATTGGTCACATACACATGTTTAGCAGATGTTATTGCAGGTGTAGCGAAATGCTTGTGTTTCTAGCTCCATCAGTACAGTAATATCTAACAAGTAATATCTAACATGTAATATCTAACAATTTCACAACAATACACATACATTTTAAGTAAAGGAATGGAATTAAGAGTTTATAAATATTTGGACGAGCAATGTCGGAGCGGCATGGACTAGAATACATGGAGATATAGAATAGAATACAGTATATACATATGAGAATAGTAGTGCAAAAATATGTAAACATTATTAAAGTGACTAGTGTTCCAAGTATTAAAGTGGACAGTGATTTCAAGTCTATGTATATAGGGCAGCACTCTCTGAGGTGCTATATTCATGTAATTTCTGCTGAGATGAGCTTTTAAATGGATAGTCATTGAATCAACAACTGGAAATCTATGGGAAAAGATAGCATGTCATTGTGCTAACATCTAGAAGCGATGCACCCTTGCCACCACTGCTGAAAAAAATCTTGGGGGAAACACTGGTGCAGCATATACTAAGTCTTGTCAACTTTGGCTTTGTTTGAAAGCAGTTCATTTTGTTACAACGCTCTGAGGTAAATTTCAGCCGCATATATTTTACATTCACAAGCATGTCACACAACTATGCTCACTGTTGATAGCATCTACTGTAGACACGCATCAGGAGTAGCAGCCTATTTGACCTCTTAACCAGAGCTCTCGTTGTCCGTCCATCAGTTGCAAGACGAAGGTGTACGCGGACGATCTCCCCGACACCAGCATAGTGATCGTGTTCCACAACGAGGCGTGGAGCACCCTGCTCCGCACTGTCCACAGTGTCATCAACCGCTCGCCACGGCACCTGCTGCAGGAGATCCTGCTGGTGGACGACGCCAGTGAGAGAGGTACTGTAGCTGGGTCCAGCCTAAACCATCAACTAACTAGCTTCACTGAGTTTATAAAGGGTCACTCTGGGATTAATGCATGCCGTACTTAGTATTGTGTGATAGTATCGATGCAAAGTTTGAAAGACAATCAGCCCTTGATAATTGTGAATGAATAGGGAAAACAACACTGCACAATGAAGTTCTATGGGAGTTTGAAACATGTCTGTAACATGTCTGTAACGTTCTTTGTATTAAAGGATAATAATATACCACATTTGAAAGAAAATCGGCACTTGCCTTGATAACTGTGAATGAACGCGGGAAAAACACCAAACAATTAAGTTATTTCGGGCGTTTGAAACATGTCCTCTCCTCTTTCTGTCAGACTTCTTGGGAAAGAAGCTGGAGAACTATGCTCGTACCCTGGAGGTTCCCGTGCGGGTCCTGCGGATGGAGCAGCGAACGGGGCTGATCCGGGCCAGGCTAAGAGGGGCAGCTGCCACACGGGGACAGGTCATCACCTTCCTGGACGCCCACTGTGAATGCACAGTGGGCTGGCTGGAGCCTCTGCTGGCCAGGATCAAAGAGGACCGGTAAGGAGCTTCACCATCACCACGCTCGATGTAAATGGAACACACGGCAATGGATAGACATGGGGGTGCTGAAGCTCGAAAGCAAATCATCTCTGCTCTGTTCTCTTCCTGCTGCCTCAGTGAGATGCTAACTCATTAGCCTTCCGCTTGTCTTCTGTGTCGTCTGAAAACTGATCTGACGTTAATGGTAGACACTAGCTCGACTTTATAGCAGGCAACGACACCAATGCCCGTGACAGCTGTGTGCCCCATAGCTGAGTGGCAGCTTGTTTTGTCACAACGCTGTCTGTCGCTTCTTTATACCTGGGACATACATACAGTAGAATGTGATTGCACTGAGTCAGTTGTTGGTGGCTATTTGTAAGTGACAGCAGGGTTTAAATCCTATTATTTGGAATCGTGGTTATATTAATGAAGTAATGGTGTGGTTATTCTAATCCTGTTTCAGGATTGCACTCGCTTGTTCGGTGGGTGAAGGGTTCCTTCTACATGAAAGGGAGAAAGTGTAAATGGACTGAAAATGTATTTGCCCCCCTCTTATCTCTCTTATCTGGTGTCAGACATCCACCCATTTTGCCTCAGGTGCCAGGCAGAAATTAGTTTAGTATTACCGAGGAGATTATATTATGGAGCCATTACACTTTTACAACCCTGCACGTTTATTGACGTGTAAAAGTAGGTGCCGGAGCATAAAAGTGCACAAACACTGATTAGATTTAGACCAGGAAGTGAAGTGGGTGCTGAGTGAAGGGGAAGCGTTGAATGAATTCCCTGAAGCACCTAGAGGCTGTGTGAGTCCCAAGTGGCACCCTATTTCCCTACCCAGGCCACTACTTTTGACCAAAGCCCTATGGGCCCGGGTCGAAAGTAGTGCACTAGGGAATAGGGTGCCATTTGACACGCACACCTTAAAGGTTACCTTCAGCTTTACTGTAAAACTCCTACTGAAGCAAACCGTCTGAGGCCACACATCCATACTGTATTGTCATTGTCAACATAATCAACATGCATATATTCCATTTCCTTTGACTGTAAGTAGCTTCCCACTGAAGCAATATGTTACCTCCGGTCAGTGTTGTTCTCCAAATGGATATGTTTATAATGAGTATGGATCAGCCGATGATTTACTAATATTGAAATAAACTCATAATGAAGCTGGGGATAATGCCACCGCTGTAGAAATGCATGGTCAGCAGTTAGCTATTTGTCTCGGCGCTCACCTGAAGAATGAACAGTTATGGCACCATTAGCTTTGTAAATTATTTATTCATTTATTATTTATTTTGTGGATGAATTAATGCTGCTGGCTCTGCCAGCCAAGCAGTTTAATATAACCAGGCGTGGAATATTGTTAATGGAAATGACACAAAGTTTTGGGGTTTAAGGGAAGAAAGTGAATAAATTGAAGAGACTGCCCAGTCCTACAAAGTAACTTTCTGAAGTTGATTCCACATGTAATTCATCTAGGGCTTTCTTTCACTATTTCCTGTCAAATGAATGCTTTCGATTTCTCTGTGGTTGTTTAGGCTGTCAATGTATTTCTTGTCAAATGAATGCCTTGTGTTTCTCTTCGTGGTTGTTTAGGAGATCTGTGGTATGTCCTATAATCGATGTGATCAGCGACGAGACTTTTGAGTACATGGCAGGCTCAGACATGACCTACGGAGGATTCAACTGGAAGCTGAATTTCCGTTGGTACCCCGTGCCTCAGAGAGAAATGGACAGGCGCAAAGGGGACAGGACATTACCACTCAGGTACACACAGGACACATACTATATATGCCTTTATCTGTTGCCCGAGTTGAAATTAGTTTATTTGGCACCCTATTCCCTTTGTAGTGCCCTACTTTTGTAAAAGTAGGGCACGAATAAAGCAGGGGTGCTCGACTCTTACCCTATGAGGTCCGCACCCTACTGGTCTACCTGACAACTAATTGCACGCACCTGGTGTCCCAGGTCTAAATCAGTCCCTGATTAGAGGGGAACAATACAAAATTTAAAAATTATGTAGTGGAGGACAGTGACATTAATGACCAGTTTACTGAAAAGACTCGTAAAGACAAGAAATATTCGCTCTCTAGCGTTATCATTTCAGGTGAGAGTAGGTTGTTTGTAGTGCTGGGAAGCCGCAGAGCTGACATCATTGGTGTGGATTTCTTTAGAAGCCCTCTTCTCCGATAGCTGTCAGAGCTGCATCATTTGGAGATAGATTGCATTGCTGTGAAATACTGACTTAGCTGCGAGGCCAATGTTTTTTTTAATATGTTTTTTGTTGTTGTTATTTGATACAGGAGTTGTAGTTTCACGGTGTAGCTAGTTTCATTTTGGAATACAAGAAAAAATAGATCAGTGGAGCCTGGTGCTGCAAAAATATTGACACACACCTCTCCATCAATTATATTTTATTGGACAGAGCAACAACATGATATTATGATGGTGTCCCTCAATGCTTCATAAATCTGATTTTCATTGTCTTAAAAGAAGATTGTCATCTCCAAGCCCCTAGCGGTGTCTGTTTGCTTATTTTTAGCAGAATGAAAACGGCAGAGAGTGGATCAAACAATGAAATAGTCATTTTGCATTAAGATTGTCAGTCTAGGTCAGGTTTTTTTGTGTGTGAAATGGTAGTGTCCAAAGTGCCCATTTGTTTGATGAAGAGCTCGGCAATTAATCATGTCTTGCTGTCTTATTTCCAAAGCCCCCACACATTTTATTTTTTTAATTTTGCCTTTATTTAACCAGGTAGGCCAGTTGAGAACAAGTTCTCATTTACAACTGCGACCTGACCAAGACAAAGCAAAGAAGTTCGACACAAACAACAACACAGAGTTACACATGGAATTAACACACATACAGTCAATAACACAATAGAACAAGTCTATATACAGTGTGTGCAAATGGCATAAGGAGGTAAGGCAATAAATAGGCCATAGCAGCGAAGTAATTACAATTTAGCAAATTAACACTGGACTGACAGATGAGCAGATGATGATATGCAAGTAGAAATACTGGTGTGCAAAAGAGCAGAAAAAGTCAATAAAAACAATATGGGGATGAGGTAGGTAGTTGGATGGGCTATTTACAGATGGGCTGTGTACAGCTGCAGCGATCGGTAAGCTGCTCTGATAGCTGATGCTTAAAGTTAGTGAGGGAGATATACGCCTCCAACTTCAGCGATTTTTGCAATTCATTCCAGTCATTGGCAGCAGAGAACTGGAAGGAAAGGCGGCCAAACGAGGTGTTGGCTTTGGGGATGACCAGTGAGATATACCTGCTGGAGCGCGTGCTACGGGTGGGTGTTGTTATGGTGATCTGTGAGCTGAGATAAGGCGGAGCTTTATCTAGCATATACTTATAGATGACCTGGAGCCAGTGGGTCTGGCGACGAATATGTAGCGAGGGCCAGCCGACGAGAGGGCTTTGGTGACAAAACAGATGGTACTGTGATAGACTGCATCCAGTTTGCTGAGTAGAGTGTGGGAGGCTATTTTGTAAATGACATCGCCAAAGTCGAGGATTGGTAGGATGGTCAGTTTTACGAGGGTATGTTTGGCAGCGTGAGTGAAGGATGCTTTGTTGCGAAATAGGAAGCCGATTCTAGATTTCATTTTGGATTAGAGATGCTTAATGTGAGTCTGGAAGGAGAGTTTACAGTCTAGCAGACACCTAGGTATTTGTAGTTGTCCACATATTCTAAGTCAGAACCATCCAAAGTAGTTTTGCTAGTGCTGGCAGCGGGCAGCGATCTGTTGAAAAGCATGCATTTCATTTTACTAGCGTTTAAAAGCAGTTGTAGGCCACGGAAGGAGTGATGTATGGCATTGAAGCTCGTTTGGAGGTTTGTTAACACAGTGTCCAAAGAAGGGCCAGATGTATACAGAACGGTGCCGTCTGCGTAGAGGTGGATCAAGGAATCACCCACAGCAAGAGCGACATTGTTGATATATACAGAGAAAAGAGTTTGCCCGAGAATTGAACCCTGTGGTACCCCCATAGAGACTGCCAGAGGTCCGGACCACGTGCCCTCAAATTTGACACACTGAACTCTATCTGAGAAGTAGTTGGTGAACCAGGCGAGGCAGTCATTTGAGAAACCAAGGCTGTTGAGTCTACCGATAAGAATACGGTGATTGACAGAGTCGAAAGCCTTGGCCAGGTCGATGAAGACGGCTGCACCAGTACTGTCTTTTTATCGATGGCGGTTATGATATCGTTTAGTACCTTGAGAGTGGCTGAGGTGCCCCCGTGACCAGCTGGGCATCCTGTCCATCGAGCAATATTGTTCAGCAATATTACTGTATGTTATTGATTATTAGTAAACGGATCCGTTTCTCACTTTGTAAGATAGGTGTCTCTTGTAAAAGGTGTTTCTTTATCCACTCTCATTGTTTTTCTCTTGTAGAACCCCTACTATGGCTGGAGGGTTATTCTCTATTGACCGGACATATTTTGATGAAATTGGCACGTACGATCCAGGGATGGACATTTGGGGCGGAGAGAACTTGGAGATGTCTTTCAGGGTGAGTGGTTAAGAATAGAGGGCTCTGCCGGGTTATTATGACAATGATTGTGTGTGTGTGTGTGTGTGTGTGTGTGGGTGTGTCTGTGTGACCACGTGTGTGTGTGTGTGTGACCACTTGTATGTGCAGATCTGGCAGTGTGGCGGCTCGCTGGAGATTATAACATGTTCCCACGTGGGTCATGTGTTCCGGAAGGCCACCCCATACAGCTTCCCTGGGGGCACTGGCCAAGTCATCAACAAGAACAACAGGCGATTGGCCGAGGTGTGGATGGACGGCTTCAAAGACTTCTTCTACATCATATCACCAGGTACGCTACCACGCTTCCGTTTGAACCTGTTGTCTCTCAGCGGGTGGGAATGCAAACCTGGGTTCAAATACCCATTTGAACCCAGATAATTTAAAATACTTAGACTGGGATTGATGGACCCACTGGGCACAGACGTCAATTCAACGTCTATTCCATGTTGGAAACAATGTGGATTCAACCAGTGTGTGCTCAGTGGGGAGTTTCCTGGTGCAATGGAACCAATAGAATTATTGGAAAATGTAAAACCCCGCCCACCTGGCACTCCAGGCAGACTAAAGCAAACTAAAGCGATGTAATATATTTAAAATAGTAGTTAAACCCAGGTCTGATGGAGTGGCGATGCATATGGTCTGGTAAATCGCTGCGCTCCGAGCATGTACTTTAAGTGTGAAATCAGCCTCTTGCCATCATGTTGGGTATAGACTGGTTGTTTTTTTAGCAACGAAACCGATGCGTCAGCAACGAAGGGGCAAAACAGACTGGGTTGGCTAAGATTGTTGACATGTAAACTCCCAGCTAGCACGTAACGTTCTGAGAACCATATGTATCTTAGAGCTTGGTGAGAGCGTGCTTGTCCTATGGTTGTTCTGCATTTAACCTTCCCACAACGTTCTGGGAACTGTGCAGGATGCCCAGTTCAATGACGGCATGTCACAATAAAAAAGAAATGTGTTTGGATGATTATTAATGCCTAAGCCAATGAATTTCCATGTGTCCTATCTGTGCTTGGAGTTCACAGGTAACTTAAGCTAGCGGTGTTATTATAAGTCTTACTGAAACATGTTCTCCGAACGTTAGTTCAATACCATCAAATAACCTTTAATATCCCGTCTTATAATGTTAATTAAACCTCACAGGAAAACTTTCAGGGAACCATAGTAAAAAAAATGTTTTATCCTCCCTGCAATCTAAAAATGCATCATTCCCAGAGCAGATGAAATGTTCACCTCTGTTCTCAGAACAATTCAAAAACGTTCAGTTTTGCTCGTCAGGAAACGCATGTCTTAGTTCCCAGAACCAATGGGAAACTAAAACGTACAGTACGTTCCCACAACTTCCAAGGAACCAAATGTTATAGCTGGGCTATGTTTTGTCTCTAAATGTTTATTGAAAACATAAATACAGGTGCACAGTGAGCGATTGTTGTCTCATATGCATTGTCACAGTGGTTGGTTAGCTAGCTAGAGAATTTGAGCCATATTAGCATAAACATGACATCAGTCAAAACAAGACAAGGTATCAATAACAATATACAACGAGCTGGAACGAGCCCACTACAATTCCCCATATGGCAGCTTCGTATCATTGTTGCGAGCTATTTGACCCTTCAGAATCATAACAACATCCGTCTATAAGTGGCATGTAATGTGGGTTCTGAAAATAGGCATCTCCTGTCGTTTTGCATTCACCTCGTGACTGTTATTATTCTGCTTACATGCATAGAATACATAGTATTGGCCTATATTGGTTAGTGTAGCCTCCTATACCAATACTATGCATATCATAACACCTTTCGCTTGTCTTAGAGGAGTATATATATATATATATTTTTTTCACAGCCAATTCCTCATTACTGTATGTTTTTCAGGCCAGGGTCATTTCTCCTTTGTACTGTACTGAATGCCTTGAGCTCTGGAACTAGAGGATATGCAGCAAAATGGTTGGAAAGGGAAGCAACCTGTACCGTATCTTGTTAAAAAATTATATGTATATTCATTTTATATTTTTGTTTGTATTTCATACATATTTATTATTTTAGGGGGGGGGGGGTAGATCAGCTTTCATATTGCGGGGTAGATTGTAGCTTCCAGTACTGTATCTAGCTATATTTGACCTTCCTACTCTGGCTCACGTTGCTTCTCCTCCTGGTTTCATTGAGTCTCAAGTACAATATGTCTTCGCTCTACTGTTCTTTGCATTCATTCGTCTTCCGGTGAGTTCCTACGCTGCTCTTGACGTGCCAAACAAGGCAGGGCATTGTGTTATGTTCAACTGCATGTCTCCACACTTTGATCTTTTATTCATTGGAATAGTGCGATACTAAGTATCCTTCAAGATGTTCGACTGGAGATTTCCGGGAAATTGCGTTGACGTATTCAAGGGAGACTGTTGCTGTTTATGATATCATGGGAAGCTCAGACAATGTTGTCCCCACAGCCTAGCGATGCAATACGATTGGCAAGAGATTGGCAGCTGAGTATCCAAGTAATGTTGGAGCCAAGTTATGAGATTAGATTTATGCAGTACCTTGCCAATATCTAGTTACATTTTGCATGAAAGGCACCCTTTCCAGGTTTCCAGAATGCTCTTTAGTCTGTCTTCTGAGGAGTCAATGGGGGCTCAGTACCCTAAGTGATTCCTGAAAAAGCATACTCGCAGTATCCGGTCGGCATTGAGTGTCTGCTCTTCCAGGATATAACAGGGGATGATCAGGTCAGGGCAGCTCCACTGTTAGTGCATATCCCAAATGGCACTCTATTCCCTTTATCAGGAGTGGGCAAACATTGTGGGACAGAAAAAGGACAGTTATTTGAAAATAAATATATAGGTCCATTATCATTTCTACATCATTTCTATCTATTCTGAACAAGAAATATAAATGCAAAATGCAATTTTACTGAGTTACAGTTCGTATAAGGAAATCAGTCAATTGAAATAAATTAATTAGGTCCTAATCTATGGATTTCACATAACTGGGCAGGTTCGCAGCCATGGGTGGGCCTGGGAGGGCATAGGCCCACCCACTGGGGAGCCAGGCCCGGCCAATCAGACTGAGGTTTTCCCCATGAAAGGGCTTTATTACTTCTCAGTTTCATCAGCTGTCCGGGTGGCTGGTCTCAGATGATCCCGCAGGTGAAGAAGCCGGATGTGGAGATCCTGGGCTGGTGTGGTTACACGTGGTTTGCGGTTGTGAGGCCGGTTGGACATACTGCCAAATTCTGTAAAACGACATTGGAGGCGGCTTATGGTAGAGAAATGAACATTAAATTCTCTGGCAACAGCTCTGGTGGACACTCCTGCAGTCAGCATGCCAATTGCAAAACTTGAGACATATGTGGTATTGTGTTGTGTAACGAAAAACTGTACAGTGGCCTCTTATTGACCCCAGCACAAGGTGCACCTGTGTAATGATCATGCTGTTTAATCGTCTTCTTCAAATGCCACACCTGTCAAGTGGATGGATTATTTTGGCAAATGAGAAATGCTCACTAATGTAAACAAATTTGTGCACAAAATTTGAGAGAAATAAGCTTTTTGTGCGTATGGAACATTTCTGGGATCTTTTATTTCACCTCATGAAACATGGGACTTTACATGTTGCATTTCTATTTTTGTTCAGTGTATTTTTAGATGTTCAAGTGTGGCCTGGAGTGTTTTTTTTTTAACCCAAAATAACATTTAGGATTAAAAAAAAAATTGATTGCGGGCTCTTCTCTCAACAATGGTTATGCTGAAAATAAAACCGATGTTAGCACAGATCAGGTCCCCTCTGTCCATTCATTATAATCTAAAAGTCTAAACTGGTCCTAGATCAGCACTACCAGTCTGACATGCTCGATACACATGGCTCCGTGGTCTTGGTTTGTGTTGCAGGTGTGGCCCGGGTAGACTATGGAGACGTGTCCTCTCGTAAGGCCCTGCGTGAAGCTCTGCAGTGCAAACCCTTCTCCTGGTACCTGGAGAACATCTACCCCGACTCTCAGATCCCCCGGAGATACTACTCACTTGGTGAAGTATGAAGTCTTTCAGATACTGCAGCCCAATACACCTCTCATGACCCTGGAGAAATCCCTAATGGCACCCTATTCCCTACACGGTGTACTACTTTTAACATGGGCCCATAGGGAATAGGGTGTCATTTGCAGTGCAGGTCATCCGTTTGATATCGTAAGACTTCTCTTTAAAGTGAGTCAGAAGACCTGGATGTTCCAAACATTGAAACTGGACGATAAATAACCTAATGCGTTTGTTTAGTTGTGGTTTCAACCCCCAAGCACGGGATAGAGTTGGCGAACAACATTCTAGCTAACAGGTTAGCACCAGGCAAAGAGGGGAATGGTCTTGATAACATACAGTATGCCAATAAAAAGAAAGGCCACAATTGATAGAGAGCATGTCAAATAATGTGACCGGTTGGGAGTTTGGAGAGCTGAGGTTGTAATCCCCAAGTTGAATTCTGCTGAGGCTTGAGGATTTTACAGCCTGCATCCAATGTATTGCTGTAAAAGCTGTCTATGGCCACGGAACAGCAGCAGCAGCAGCAGCAGCAGCAGCCTGAGTCTTCCCTTCCCCTCTCCTACCCTCCCGCCATCTGTTCCTTGATTGACTTACTCCATAGCACACATCCCACTTTTAACATCCCCAGTCATTAGCTTTTATATCATTTAATGAGGAACAATACCATTCCTGCATAGTAAGCAGGTTATACAACACCTAGCGTATAGCCTAGGCTCTGGGAGTATATTACTTAGATATTAGATGGCTCATTAAATAATCATTTGGGGTGTGGATTTGTGGGAATACTTAGATCACCACAGATCTGATTTATGTAGCCATTTGCGATGCTAAGCAAGGTCCTTAATTATGACTTACATCACTGGTGAAATATAGGCAATGAGTTTAGATTGCTTGTTTTATTGAACAGTAAATATTTAATTAGATTATGACATCTGGGCCACAGAGAAAAGACACCGGTGCTTTTAATTTTGACACCTGGAAATGGAAGTGCCAGTGTTTGACGAGAGGATACGCCATTTCTTCTTCCGTTATAAACGGTGGCTTTTGTTAGCTGTAAATATGCCAGGGTGGATGGAAGGATGGTCATTATGAATCCAATGTTTTTATACTCCTTTCTACCCCTAGATCAGAAATGTTGAAACAAACCAGTGTGTGGACAACATGGGCAGAAAGGAGAACGAGAAGGTTGGCTTCTTCAACTGCCATGGCATGGGTGGGAATCAGGTAAGGAGACTGCAGAAAGAAGAGCGAGAGCTATGGACCCATGGACCTTTCCCAGAGGAGAGAGCCATGGACCTAAATTCATAGGTTTTCCAGACATCCCATTTGGAAGATTCACTGAATCCGAAGTGAATTAGCAGGAAAAAAATCTCAGAATTGTGGGAAGTTACCAGAATTTGTCCCTTCCAAATCGACCATGTCAGTCATTTCTTATTGGCAGGAAGGTTATTATCCCCGCCCTAAAAGCCTACTGTTTTCGGGCAAACTCCCAGGTTCTCTGATAATACTTATCCCGTGCAAATCGTCATCACTGTGTTTTGAGGGATATTACAGAGTTTTAACAGGTGCCGCATCCCAGTTTGGTTAAGAACATGGGGAACAAATTGATGTTTAAAACAAAGTGCTATGCACGTAGCCTACAGGCGAATGATCTGTTTTGCCACATATCAACTTTCCTAGTGCGATACCTCTCTTTTAAAAGACGAAGCGGACGATCCGTCAGGTAATCAAATGTCAGCATAGGTTACAGTTCGTGGTTCTTCTTGATATGCATTATTATTTCGAGGTTCTCCAAGCTGAAGGCCTTTAGGCCAATATTAGGCTATCCCTAGACATTTGAAAAACCTCCACGCCTAGAAGAGCCTCCAGGCTTCCGTCATAAACGGTCAATTGTGAACGAGGAAAAAAATAAATCACCACATGACGTGCTGAGGTAATAATTACATAACCGACGTTCTATAGTAATACTAATCCTGCGCTACTAGGTGTATGACCGTCTCGTTTTCTCTGCCAGGTGTTCTCGTACACGGCTGATAAGGAGATCCGGACAGATGACCTGTGTCTGGACGTGTCTCGCCCCCATGGCCCTGTGGTCATGCTGAAGTGTCATCAAATGAAGGGGAATCAGATGTTTGCGTATGACACAGAGGTAAGACCAAGACTCCCCCTGTATAATACTGCGTGAGTCGTGACGGGAGGGTTGTAAAACTGGGATTATGATGCTTTTGCCTGATTGTCCGGAGTCATTTATTCACTATTATTACATTGGAAGAGATGTCATATGTATAATGACACACCTGTACTAATACATCAGAAAAAGGATTTTGTCAACAAAAAAAATGTTATGATTGTTTTGAGCCACCAGATGGTGCTACATGTCAGGAGTTGGGCTTCTGTTCAACTCCTGGACAATCGCCTTAATTCTGTTGCCCTGTGCACATTGCAGTCCATAATATTCCCCATGTATTAAAAAATTTCTCCTCTCATGTAGTATGTTGGCAAGTGGGAATATGATTTCGAGGTAAGCTTGCTGACCTGGTTCTCGTGGATGTTGTCATCTAGTTGATTTAGACAAGTGTGTATAAGTCATGTGTTTGGTAGGTAGTAGTACCTTGTGCTTAGTGGTTGTAAGGCCAGTGTTTATCTCTCGTTAGTCCGTGAAGTCCTGTGTGACGTTGTGTCAGTAGTCAGTAGGAGTGTTCATGTTAATGCTCTGGGGAATGTGACCTGTTAGCCAGACCAGGGGACTGATCAGACTCCACTCTCCAGTTACGCACCTAATGGAATGTGAGTCCCACACTGCACTTCGTTGACTCGGGCATAGTTGCAAAATTCCATTAACTTTCCCAAAATTCCGTGGCTTTCCAGAAATCCTGGGTGGAAGATTCCTGGAATTCTTGGGAATTTTGGGGAAAGTTACTGGAATTTTGCAACAATATGACAGTAATGTTAGACACTACTGAATGGCTCATTATATTCCAACAGATTGGTTTTCATTTCAATGGTCCAGGGCTGAATAATACAGTCCTATATATCTCCATAATATATCTAGCATGCAAATCATCTATGCTAATTCTAGTGCTATTTTTGATGCGCAGCAGACTTTGAAACAGGCACAGTGTACTATCCCTGCACCAACAATAGGGCATTTTGTTGATATTAACAATTATTATCAATATATTTCTTCCACTGGGACGGACACATTCCTATGTTCTGCCTGCCTGAGTACGATGTCACCTGTCAGTGATTAAGATCTCTCATGTCACTGTCGACTTTGAAAAGCCCCCCATCTATTCCTGTCCAACCCTAGATCCAGCTATTTTCGCTTTTTTACTTTAGTTATATATATTTATATATATAATATGAAACATGAATAATTCATGCGTTGAGAAATGTCCCTGACATATACGGCGGTGGGGTCTCAATGGCCTGATTATTGTTTAGCAACGGTGTGATAGGCGATACTACTGATCCCAGCCCGTACCATTAACCATTTTCATCTGGTCATCATTTTCAAGCAGAGAGAAATACCTGACTTTTACATTCGCCATATTCCAGGTGATCAGAGCCTGTGGACTGAAAGAGGTGTCGGTACTCACTTTGGGTACTCGTTTATATTAAGGTGCAGAAACGCTGCGATATTTTAAAGCCTGTACTCAAAGCAGTAGAACATTTGACGTGCCGGTACTTAGTAACAGTGTGTACCGGACCAATTCAAGCACTGGTCAGAGCCATCTCTCTTACTCACCTCTATTTTCAATCCCTCCCTGCTCATCTTTTAGGACTGTGGAATATCAGTCCTACCGCACCACAAGTCTCGAAAATGTCTATCAAACTAGGGAATCTGGTTGAAGATTGTCTGAATGTACGCAAAGTTGGTTCCGTTCTGAGCGACACTCCAACATGGTCCAACTGTAACCTTTGTCCTCCGTTAGATAGGTTGTGTGGAATAGTTATTTTGGAAATGAAGTATAACAGTACTGTCGATGGATCCTGTTGGTCCTGCCTGGCCTGAGTTCTGGCTCGGTCCTAGCGATTCTCACTTACTCCCATCTCCTCTTGTCTGTCCATGACATGTCCATCCTCCATCCTGGATGTCCATCCGCAGAAGCACACGTTCCTCCACATCATCACCCAGTCGTGTCTGACCATCAGCAGGCTGGAGGACGGCACTTGGGGCCCCACGGTGGAGTACTGTAATAGTAGCCCCTTGCAAGCCTGGGTCCTGAGGAACTTCACCCGGCTGGAGGTGTTTAGGAAGCTGTACTACAGCCCCACTGATTACTTTCTGTAGGGGCTGTCTTCCTGCATGGGTCACCGCAGGTCAGTATTGTACTACCAGACCTAGTGGAGGTCTTAGTGTGTAGTAGTCTAGTGCGTAGAGTGGTCTAGTGTGCCAATAAAATTAGCCCGTCCTGCTATATCTCTGCTCACCAGCCATTACTGGTGTAGTTGGCTAGTGTGTAGTCGTCTAGTCTGGTGTGTAGTGTCTAGTCTGTAGAGCTGGAGTCGTGCGACTATGTGGTGGAATAGGCTGTCACGTTGCTTTAGTAAGCAGCTTTTGACCTCACAGAAGGTTTGTTTTTCATTTCCTTTGCCTCAGCCTTGACATGTTCTTCTTGGAGCTTGAGCCGGTTGGGATTCGGGAACGTTTCTGTTCGTTAGTCAAAGTGTGCCATGCAAAGCAGTTTCAAGGGCATTTAATAGCATTTACCAATGACCTTTTGATATGAATGCTTAATGACAGGAGCACAGAGACACATAAGGTGCTGTATACATGGCGCTATCTGCAAAGACCTTTATCCAGCCTTCTTCTGCACCAAATTAGATCTCATTTGACATTTATTTTCCTACAGTACGTTCATATTTTATTTTGATACAACAAAAATCATTGGCTGTGGCCCCTCATACGGTGGTGCTCATTAAATGAGAGCCGAGGAGACATGGTCGTTTAAAAAAAAAAATGTAGCTGATTACCGAGCTATTTGATGGGCAGATTGAAATGGGCTCGCCTTTGTTTACAAGTTCTTTTGAAGTGATCCCTCTTTCATGGCGCTGGCCTCGGGAACGTGGGGGCTGCCTTTTTGAACACACGCCATAACAGCTGTGTTCAGCTTGCAGCATGCTCTCATTGTCTGAGGACTGCATTTCAATCACCACTCCTCATTTCCATTTGACCTATCAATATTCTAAATCTAGCCTGGACGCCCGCTGCAAGTAACTACAGTCTTCTGTTTAATATATGTACTTTCTTTCTGTTTGTCATTCCCAGAACTTTAGCCTTGGATACCTCTTTCCAGAGCCTCTGTAATTCATCGTTAAACAGTCTGTGTCTGCCTGGTAAAGACCATATTCATGGCAGTGTGCTTTCCTTTTCAGACTGCCGCTGATTCAATTGGGTGAGTTGCGTTCAGGGTTATTGCTCTTTGTAAAAGGGACGGTGGCGAAGCAGCCTGCTGTCAAATGGCCTTATTCCCTGTTCTGCTCCTAACGGTGTTCGCCGTCCTTCAGAGTAACACTGCAAGACACTCCCTGAACAAACAATATTGCGACCACCACCTCAAATGCCATCCTATTCCCTTTTATAGTGCACTACTTTTGACCGAAGCTCTATCAGGCCCTGGTCAAAAGTAGAGCACTATAAAGGGAGTAAGATGCCATTTGGGATTCACACACCGTTTCCTATCTGATCGTCGCCTGCTCCCTCAAATGGCAAAATGCCACGAAACAAATGTCCATTAAATCTGTTGGTACGGTGTTGATTTTTTGACATGCCAGGCTCTGTTTTTAAGCGTAGTTAGTGTCAGCACAAACACACATTTTAAAAGAGATCCTGCATCTGTCAGCGAGTCCGGGCGTCGACTCTTCCTTGTGAAGGACATAGCGGATAAATGTTCTTCGCCCTGGGCCGACTCCTAGAAACCATCTTCATTTAATTAGCAGGCCTCAGCTGTGCACACACACGGCACAGAGCTCATGAGCCACTCGCTGGGACTGCCTCAGCTGTAATGGGACTTTTTTATTGCCACTGAGGAGCAATTAAATAATTATGAGCAGAGGAATCATCCCCCACATTTCTAATATTTTCATTAAATATGGATTGGTTTTCCTCTGTTCTATCTTCTTCATTCTCTCTTCTCTGCACTGCGGAATGGTGGGATCTTGCAGTGATGGCAGAAATAGCACCTCTATCATTACCCTGGCCATGTCCTTATGATTAATAAATAGGCTTTAGTGTAGTGAAGGTTCAGACCTTACCGTCAGGTACAGAACTATAATGGCAGATATTACAATTCTGGTTTGATAATGTAATAGTATTTGAACAGGTATGGTTTTTGAGAACATCAATACATGAATATGTTTTATTCATTGAAAAAAAAAAGCAGAACATTGTATTATTAATATATATTTTTGTAAACCTTTGACTGTTAAGTGCACCAAAACCTGCCTAAGTGGTTTTTACTGTAATGCCCGGTCCATCTCCTCTCCAGTGAAGTCGTTTTTACAAAACACAGAGAGAACAAAGAGAAAGATAGTGGAGAGTGTGTGTGTGATGGCCCGTGTGTGTGATGGTGCTCTGTATACAGGTAGAGTTTATTGAGGTTTTTACCTCACGACCCAAAAACAAACCATCTGGGTCTGTCCTACCCATTCAAAACATAAAAGGCTGAATACAGAACTGGAAACGTCCTCTATAACTCCGGAATAATCATTGCATGAAAGTCAAAGACAATATTTGCTGCAAAGTCAATATATTCAGCTACAGTATGTGGACCGTTTGACATTTTTTGATTCAGTGGGTTCTTAGTCACGACTAAAACCTTGCCTGATTGCAACAAAGACATTGCACCTGCGGGTTACCAGCAGGTTACCGCCGGATTTCTTAACACGCTGCTAAAGGGAGATTACATAGTGCTCCGAGCTAAAAATGAACCCTGGTTGCAATGAAACAGCAGCGGAATAAAACTAGTAAACCAGCTGATCTGACGCTGTTACGGTGTCAAGCCGTCTTAATACTCGACAGCCGTAAAGGTGTGGGAAATTGACATTTTTCCTGCGTTCACTACTCCCACCCCAATGAAGAAACCATCCTATCAGGAACAACAAAATCCAAACATATAACAGATAAATAGCAGAATGTGACATACTACAATGATTTGACTGATGATAAAGTAATTGAAGATCAGCTTTTAGCACATTGTAAATTAAAGTAATCTGGATTGCAGAAATGTGTGATAGACAGTTGAAATATCATTTTGAAACCAGTTCAAAACCAGTTCAAAACCCCTCGTAAGACATCACAGTAAAATAGAAGGATATATTACAAAAGGAAATAGTCAAATGGTAGTGTACTGTACTGGGAAAGATTGGTTAGTCTGTGGACATCTGAGGGTTGGAATTAAGATTGGAGTGATTGATATGCCGATAGATTTGGAGTCCAGTGTGATTAGGAAATAAACTATGTATGTATGTGCATTTTGTTTGGACACACCTACTCATTCAAGGGTTTTCTTTATTTTTTACTATTTTCTACATTGTAGAATAATAATAAAGACGTCAAAACTATAAAATAACACATATGGAATCATGTAGTAACCAAAAAAGTGTTAAACAAATCCAAAACTATTTTGTATTTTACATTCTTCAAGGTTGCCACCCTTTGCCTTGATTACAGCTTTGCACACTCTTGGCATACTCTCAACCAGCTTCATGAGGAATGTTTTTGCAATAGTCTTGAAAGAGTTCCCACATATGCTGAGCACTCTTTGGCTGATTTTCCTTCACTCTGCAGTCCATCTCATCCCAAACCATCTCAATTGGGTTGAGGTCGGGTGATTGTGGAGACCAAGTCATCTCATCACTCTCTTTGGTCAAGTAGCCCTTACACAGCCTGGAGGTGTGTTTTGGGTCATTGTCCTGTTGAAAAACAAATGATTGTCCCACTAAGCCCAAACCAGACGGGATGGCGTATTGCTGCAGAATGCTGTGGTAGACATGCTGGTTAAGTGTGCCTTGAATTGTAATTAAATCCCTGACACTGTCACCAGCAAAGCACCCCCACACCTCCTGCTCCATGCTTCATAGTGGGAACCGTACATGCGGAGGTCGTACGTTCACCTACTCTGCGTCTCACAAAGACATGGCGGTTGGAACCAAAAATCTCAAATTTGGACTCAGATTTCAGATCAAAGGACAGATTTCTACCGGTCTAATATCCATTGCTTGTGTTTCTTGACCTAAGCAAGTCTCTTCTTATTATTGGTGTCCTTTAGTAGTGGTTTATTTGCAGCAATTCGACCATGAAGGCCTGATTCACGCAGTCTCCTCTGAACAGTTGATGTTGAGATGTGTCTGTTACTTGAATCATTTATTTGGGCTGCAATCTGAGGTGCAGTTAGTGCAACTCTAATGAACTTATCCTATTCAGCAAAGGTAACTCTGGGTATTCCTTTCCTGTGGTGGTCCTCATGAAAGGCAGTTTCATCATAGCTCTTGATGGTTTTGCGACTGCACTTGAAGAATCTTTCAAAGTTCTTGAAATTGTCCAGATTGACTGACCTTCATGTCTTAAAGTAATGATGAACTGTTGTTTCTCTTTGCTTGTTTGTGCTGTTCTTAGACTTAGCCGTATTTAGTAAAATACTATTCTCTGTTCACCACCCTTAATTAACTTGTCAAGACACAACTGATTGGCTCAAACGCATTAAGAAGGAAAGAAATTCCACAAATTAACTTTTAACATCACACACATGTTAATTGAAATGCATTCCAGGTGACTACCTCATGAAGCTGGTTGAGAGAATGTCAAGAATGTGCAAAACTGTCATTTAATCCTAGTAAAAAATCTGTCTTAGGTCAGTTAGGATCACCACTTTCTTTTAAGAATGTGAAATGTCAGAATAATAGTAGAGAGAATTATTTATTTCTTTGATCACATTCCCAGTGGGTCAGAATTTTTTACATGCACTCAATTAGTATTTGGGTAGCATTGCGTTTAAATTGTTTAATTTGGGTCAAACGTTTCGGGTAGCCTTCCACAAGCTTCCCACAATAAATTGGATGAATTTTGGCCCATTCCACCTGACAGAGCTAGAGTAACTGAGTCAGGTTTGTAGGCCTCTTTGCTCGCACCTGCTTTTTCAGTTCTGCCCACAAATTTTCTATAGGATTGAGGTCAGGGCTTTGTGATGGCCACTCCAATACCTCGACTTTGTTGTCCTTAAGCCATTTTGCCACAACTTTGTAAGTATGCTTGGAGTCATTGTCCATTTGGAAGACCCATTACGACCAAGCTTTAACTTCCTTACTGATGTCTTGAGATGTTGCTTCAAAATATCCACATAATTTTCTTTCCTCATGATGCCATCTATTTTGTGAAGTACACCAGTCCCTCCTGCAGCAAAGTACCCCCACAACATGATGTTGTCCCCCCCGTGCTTCACGGTTGGGATGAAGCAGTGGCTTCTTCCTTGCTGAGTGGCCTTTCAGGTTTTGTCGATATAGGACTTGTTTTACTGTGGATGCAGATACTTATGTACCTGTTTCCTCCAGAATCTTCATTTACATTTACATTTAAATCATTTAGCAGACGCTCTTATCCAGAGCGACTCACAAATTGGTGCGTTCACCTTAAGACATCCAGTGGAACAGCCACTTTACAATAGTGCATCTAAATCTTTTAAGGGGGGGGGAGGTGAGAAGGATTACTTTATCCTATCCTAGGTATTCCTGAAAGAGGTGGGGTTTCAGGTGTCTCCGGAAGGTGGTGATTGACTCCGCTGTCCTGGCATCGTGAGGGAGTTTGTTCCACCATTGGGGGGCCAGAGCAGCGAACAGTTTTGACTGGGCTGCGCGGGAACTGTAATTCCTCAGTGGTAGGGAGGCGAGCAGGCCAGAGGTGGATGAACGCAGTGCCCTTGTTTGGGTGTAGGGCCTGATCAGAGCCTGGAGGTACTGAGGTGCCGTTCCCCTCACAGCTCCGTAGGCAAGCACCATGGTCTTGTAGCGGATGCGAGCTTCAACTGGAAGCCAGTGGAGAGAGCGGAGGAGCGGGGTGACGTGAGAGAACTTGGGAAGGTTGAACACCAGACGGGCTGCGGCGTTCTGGATGAGTTGTAGGGGTTTAATGGCACAGGCAGGGAGCCCAGCCAACAGCGAGTTGCAGTAATCCAGACGGGAGATGACAAGTGCCTGGATTAGGACCTGCGCTGCTTCCTGTGTGAGGCAGGGTCGTACTCTGCGGATGTTGTAGAGCATGAACCTACAAGAACGGGCCACCGCCTTGATGTTAGTTGAGGACGACAGGGTGTTGTCCAGGATCACGCCAAGGTTCTTAGCGCTCTGGGAGGAGGACACAATGGAGTTGTCAACCGTGATGGCGAGATCATGGAACGGGCAGTCCTTCCCCGGGAGGAAGAGCAGCTCCGTCTTGCCGAGGTTCAACTTGAGGTGGTGATCCGTCATCCACACTGATATGTCTGCCAGACATGCAGAGATGCGATTTGTCACCTGGTCATCAGAAGGGGGAAAGGAGAAGATTAATTGTGTGTCGTCTGCATAGCAATGATAGGAGAGACCATGTGAGGTTATGACAGAGCCAATCTTCACAAGGTCCTTTGCTGTTGTTCTGGGATTGATTTGCACTTTTCGCACCAAAGTATGTTCATCTCTAGGAGACAGGGCGCGTCTCCTTCCTGAGCGGTATGATGGCTGCATAGTCCCATGGTGTTTATACTTATACTATACTATTGTTTGTACAGATGAACGGGGTACCTTCAGGCATTTGGAAATTGCTCCCAATGAGGAACCAGACTTGTGGAAGTCTACAAATTATTTTCTGAGGTCTTGGCTGATTTCTTCTGATTTTCCCATGATGTCAAGCAAAGAGGCACTGCGTTGGAGACTCAAATGATGTCAATTAGCCTATCAGAAGCTTCTAAAGCCATGACATCATTTTCTGGAAATTTCCAAGCTGTTTAAAGGCACAGTCAACTTACTCTATTTAACTTCTGGCGCACTGGAATTGTGATACAGTGAATTATAAGTGAAATAATCTGTCTGTAAACAATTGTTGGAAAAATTACTTGTGTCATGCACAAAGAGATGTCCTAACCGACTTGCCAAAACGAGTTTGTTAACAAGAAATTTGTGGAATGGTTGAAAAACAAGTTTTAATGACTCCAACGTAAGTCTATGTAAACTTCCCACTTCAACTGTATGTGCCTTCAGAAAGTATTCACACCCCTTGACTTTTATAAATTATGTTGTACAGCCTGAATTAAAACGGGTTAAATTTAGATTTTTTTGGGTTCACTGGCCTACAATCAAAACCCCATAATGTCAAAGTGGAATTATGTTTTTCGATAATGTTTTTTTTTTTTTTTACATTAATTAAAAATGAAAGCTGAAATGTCTAGAGTCAATATGTATTCAACCCCTTTGTTATGGCAATCCTAAATAAATACAGGTGTTAACAAGTCACATAATAAGTTGCATGGACTTACTCTGTGTGCAATAATACTGTTTAATGTGATTTATGAATGACTACCTCATCTCTGTACCCCACATATACAGTACAATAATCTTTTTTTTCACCTTTATTTAACCAGGTAGGCTAGTTGAGAACAAGTTCTCATTTGCAACTGCGACCTGGCCAAGATAAAGCATAGCAGTGTGAACAGACAACACAGAGTTACACATGGAGTAAACAATTAACAAGTCAATAACACAGTAGAAAAAAGAGAGTGTATATACATTATGTGCAAAAGGCATGAGGAGGTAGGCGAATAATTACAATTTTGCAGATTAACACTGGAGTGATAAATGATCAGATGGTCATGTACAGGTAGAGATATTGGTGTGCAAAAGAGCAGAAAAGTAAATAAATAAAAACAGTATGGGGATGAGGTAGGTAAAAATGGGTGGGCTATTTACCGATAGACAATGTACAGCTGCAGATAGCAGATGTTTGAAGTTGGTGAGGGAGATAAAAGTCTCCAACTTCAGCGATTTTTGCAATTCGTTCCAGTCACAGGCAGCAGAGAACTGGAACGAAAGGCGGCCAAATGAGGTGTTGGATTTAGGGATGATCAATGAGATACACCTGCTGGAGCGCGTGCTACGGCTGGGTGTTGCCATCGTGACCAGTGAACTAAGATAAGGCGGAGCTTTACCTAGCATGGACTTGTAGATGACCTGGAGCCAGTGGGTCTGGCGACGAATATGTAGCGAGGGCCAGCCGACTAGAGCATACAGGTCGCAGTGGTGGGTGGTATAAGGTGCTTTAGTGACCAAACGGATGGCACTGTGATAAACTGCATCCAGTTTGCTGAGTAGAGTGTTGGAAGCTATTTTGTAGATGACATCGCCGAAGTTGAGGATCGGTAGGATAGTCAGTTTTACTAGGGTAAGTTTGGCGGCGTGAGTGAAGGAGGCTTTGTTGCGGAATAGAAAGCCGACTCTAGATTTGATTTTCGATTGGAGATGTTTGATATGAGTCTGGAAGGAGAGTTTACAGTCTAGCCAGACACCTAGGTACTTATAGATGTCCACATATTCAAGGTCGGAACCATCCAGGGTGGTGATGCTAGTCAGGCGTGCGGGTGCAGGCAGCGAACGGTTGAAAAGCATGCATTTGGTTTTACTAGCGTTTAAGAGCAGTTGGAGGCCACGGAAGGAGTGTTGTATGGCATTGAAGCTCGTTTGGAGGTTAGATAGCACAGTGTCCAAGGACGGGCCGGAAGTATATAGAATGGTGTCGTCTGCGTAGAGGTGGATCAGGGAATCGCCCGCGGCAAGAGCAACATCATTGATATATACAGAGAAAAGAGTAGGCCCGAGAATTGAACCCTGTAAGGTCCCTCAGTCAAACAGTGAATTTCAAACAAAGAGTCAACCACAAAGACCAGGGAGATGTTCCAATGCCTCACAAAGAAGGTGTTAGGTTCTAATTCTCAAAGTAAAACACTCAACGGACCTTGTGAAAGCTTAACCAAGTTTATTCTGCCCAGAGGGTCGATACAGCTGCATTCAGACAAAAACATTTTCACACAAGCACTCATATTTAACCATAGGCTGAGTCTCCTCCTACCCACCTGTACAAACATTTGTTCTTTACTGCTAGGCAGGACACTAAGTGATACGGGCATAAACTTTTATTTCTCCCTTAAGGTGATCTGACCTGACCACAACCCCCCTGTGCATCTGATTAAAATCACCATGGGAGCATACCAGAGTTGATAAGTTGTTCTGTCCTGTACCCGATAAATTGGATAGGCATATTTTTATATATTCTAGGGTAGGCCACATTGCCATAGAAAATATTGTGTGGTAAACAAGGAAATTAAATACTGTATTTCAGTTTTACAGAATGATTATTAAATAGATAAATAGCCCTTAGGGCTCTATTCAATCCATATGATGGAAGTTCAGCGTTAATGCGTGATTGAAATTTAAAGGCAATGTTCCTGCGTCTATGCACAATCTGTAAAGCTTCAGCGATAGATTGAATAGCGCCTGGCAAGATCAAATTGTTCCGATGATAATACCCAACAGAGGGTGAAATAGTTTTTAAAATGTTGGTTGCAACAAATATTTTCTATTATATTGACAAGATAGTCGAGTGACCGCTCTAACAATGGAAATGTATTTCCTCAAAGATGGAAGGCAGGCGGGAGGAGTTGTGATCAGGTGGGACTATTCCAGCCAATGAGAGGGCAGATACGTGAGTGAACGATAAGTACAACTCCGATATAAAGTTTTTTTTTCTTCCAAAGTTGCCGAAATGACACATGCTATCCACTTATCATTGCATTCGTAACTACTTAACAAACCATTACGAAACTTCTATTTCGATCAAATAAGCCTCACGTAGCAAATGAGCAATTCCACTTTTTGTTGACCAAATTTGAACCTCATTGACCTCCATACAAAAATTCCTCGCTTTGTGGTTATTTCGTGGACCGATTTTGGGCGGTGTAAACAACTGTGCCTATTTCTCTCTGGTTGCAATCAGGACTAAAAGATAACCCTGACATCTACACTATGGAGCGGTAAATTTGAGCGACTATTGATGGTTTAACGAGAGATCAGCTGGCGACAATCAAGTGGCCAATGTTAGTTGCAATTATCCCCAATTAGGCTGCTAATGATTTCCCTTTTAACTTGAGGGTAACAATGCATATGCCTCTCAGTTATGCTACAGGAAAATCAATCGATCAACTAATCAATCAAAAGATTTCACAAAGCCCTTTTAATATCAGGAGTTGTCACACAGTCCTTTACAGTTACCTGGTCTAGATCCCATAGAGCAAGCAAAGCAAGAGGTTTGAACACAGTGGACAGGAAAAGCTCCCTAGAAGGAAACTCATTGCATTTCATCTAACCCATAAGCAATAGGGGCTGGAGAATATGGATTCAGTGCTTAAGTTTAAATGCTAAACCAACTCCCTGAATCATTTTGTTTTAGCGGACTGTTAGTTCATCCAAATACAGTTCATGAATATCACAATGAATTGATCAAGAAGTAGAAGTCATCACAAAAATATGATATTAAACACTATGGAGTTTGATAATTGGCATTGGGACTTGGATTGGAACCGGTGCAATGGTCAGGTTACGTGAAATTAGAGCTCTTTGGCCACACACACACCAGTGGTGGGTTTGGCGTTGAAAAACGAAAGCTTATGCAGAAAGGTACCTCATACCTACGGTAAAATATGGTGGTGGATTTTTGATGTTACGTGGCTATTTTTGCGTGCACTTGTCCTGGGGCCATTTGTTAAGGTCAACGGCATCATGAACTTTACGAAGTACCAGGACATTTTAGCCAAAAACCTGGTTGCCTCTGCCAGGAGGCTGACATTTGGCCGCAAGTGGATCTTCCAGCAAGACAATAACCCCAAGCACTAATCAAAATCCACAAAGAAATTGTTCATTGATGCAAAATTTACATTTTGCAATCTCCAGACATGAACAGCATTGAAAACCTGTGGTTTGAATTGAAGATGTCAGTCCATAAGAGCAGACAAAGGATATCAAGGATCTGGAAGGATTTGTGTATGGAGGAATCCAATCTCATTTAAACATTTTAGATAAAGGCTCAGTGTTCGAGTGTTGGGGGGGGGGGGGGGTCTTTTAAGATTTATTTTTTATTATTGTCACTTGTTAAAATATATCTCTTTCTCTCAGCAATTGCATTAGTATAAAATAATGTTCCCATTTTTTGTTGTTGTTGGCGCATACAATATAGCCCAGTATTTGAATTATTCATTTTATACAGTGTTTTTTGATCATCTGTATCAAGGGTGCCAATAATTATGGACCTGGCGATATAAAACGTTGTACTCTGAACCCCACATCCTCTATTACTTTCAACTTTCAAGCCCATCTGATTCCTCCTCTACTGTACAGTAAGTCAGGCGGGACATGTTGCCGGTTGAGCGATGTGTCTCGTCGCCAGTTGTATGTAAAAAATGATGTACTGTACTGTACTTCTACAATGGCTCTGGGTGATGACTGGTGTCCCAACACACACACACAGAGCTGTATCATATTACCTCTAACAGACCAGGGATGTGTCCCAAATGGCACCCGTGTCCATGTATAGTGCACTACTTTTGACCAGGCCTCAAACCCCAAGTGGGTTGAGCTGGAGATTCATTGCATGGATACCTGTTCTGAAACAATACAGCTAACGCTATCGGTTGGAAATGTGTCATTTTATTTCCTCAGAAGTGAAACATGGCCAAATGGCAGGAATTGGAGTCTACCCCTTCTCTGCTCTGTATGGCCATTTTGACTAGAGTAGTGACTGGCGAAGGAGGTATAAAATGGCAAAGTACAGTACCTCTGACAAAGAGAGAGCAAGTGGCCATAACTGGTTAATTAAGACCTTTTATGTTACCTCTCCTTGCCGTTAGTCTTGGGGCTTAAGTATCGACACGAGGAAACACTCAAAAGATTATCGACACTCAAAAGATTGATTTCTACAAAACTAATCCTCTTGAGGTAAAAGAGTCCAGAGATTCATTCAAGAGCCTTGATTTTTAGCACAAAATGAACGTAGAAAGACTTATTTAGTGCAACATAAATCAGCATAATTTCAATACCCAATGATGATGTTTCTGTAAATGAAATGTAATCCACATACAACCTGCTGGAAAATATACTGCAAAATCTGTATTAGCGGGTGGAGGACATTCATTTTGAAGTATCTCTAATCTTCCCAGTAACCATCTTTCTGGCTGCAAGGTGGAGCAGAGGCCAAGAACCCAGCCTATGTGTTCAGTGCATAATGCTCATTCACCTTGGTGTGTGTGTGTGTGTGTATGTATGTGTGTGCGTGCGTGCGTGCGTGTTTCTGCCTCTGTCTGCCTCTGTCTGCCTGCGCCTCTCTCCCCAGCGGCTGACCCTGCTGCACGTCAACAGTAACCAGTGTCTGGACATGCCTACTGAGGAGGACAAGATGGTGCCCACCCTGAGAGGCTGCACAGGCAGCCGCTCCCAGCAGTGGTTCCTCCGCAACATGACACTGACGCTCTGATCTGACGTGGAGCAGGACCTCCACCTTCACTCACCACCACCCTGGCCAGTTTCGCCCCCACCTGAACCACCGACCCACTTCGCTCCCGCTGGCCACTACCTTTGCCTCGCTCCACCAGGTATTTTTTTTTTTTATCATGCACATGCTCCTGCCTCCTTCAACACTCGCAGGTGGGGAAGAAGCAGGCAGGTAGCAGGGGTTTTTTTTTGTGTTTTTTTTCCCACGGGGCTTCGGAGGCTCGGCAAGGGCGTTATCTGCGATTCCGATCCCCTCATTCAATCAATATTACACACAGTGGCTGGCAAGAGGCTGGCGTGCACACTCTCAGCCAGACAATATCTGTATGGTTGACTCATATGAACGGGTCTGAGGTGACGGTGACTCACACTTTTACATATGGAGGAAGCTGGAATCAGAGTGACTATCGCACTGACGGTACCGTATATGTCAGATGGCTCTCAAACCTGGTCGCGTGTGTGCGTTCAGAGGTTCCCGACTTTTGTACAGCAGCAGCACCGATAGCAGGACACCATTTGTACATCCGCGGGGTCTCGCAGACTGTGTACTCTGGCTCTGAACACAAGTGTATGTTTAAAGTGTAGCCCTGAAAAGAGATGATTCTGTTCGGACATTGTACACCCCCAATTCACAGCTATGTTGGAGACACGTGTACATCTGAGGGTGAAGGGTAAGGGTTGCTGTTGTTGATGGGTACATGACAAAACGCAAAACATTAGAGGTCATACAGAACTCGTGCATGGAGGCATATAGCTGTCAAATACATTTACCATTATCCAATTTGCATTATAAATGTAATTTCGGCAGCTTTTTGCTTCAATGCTCAATGGCATAAAGGTTTGCACTGTTCCTTTGTATTACAGGAAATAGATATGTCATGTCATAACACTGTTTCAAAACACAACTGTATATCTGAGGCCAAAGTTACTTGGATTGATACGGTATGCCTTAAGAGAAATAGTCAATTATTGAATGGGTCGAGGAATGTAGAGAAAGGAAAACATCTTGACAAGCTTTGCCTCAAAGTCAACCGGTGTAGTTGTCACAGAATGCAGTTGTTTGTTGAAATTGTTTCTACTGCACCGTAGCACGGTCCGCTCCCCAAACATTGGATGATTGAACGTATCGTTTATTTTGGATACGTTTGTCTACTTGAAGGTTCCCTTATTCTACTTTATACATTATGTCCATCACTTTCATTCCAATAGTTTACTTATCATTTCGCTCGATCTAAACATAAAGCAAAAATGATCTGTCGACAGAAAAAGGTTGTGAGTACATTTACAATGTCGGTTTGAATATCAAGTTTCTTGTTTATTTAATTAACCTATCGTGAAGTCTAAAAGCTCCCCGAAACATCTCAGCATTAGTGAATCGATCAATATGAACAATGGCAACAGTATAATGAGACTAAACAACAAAACTCATCGTGTTTTGCCACTTTACTGTGCCATTTTGATCGTCAGTCAAACGATGCGTCCTGAATCGTACCCTGTTGTACTATTTTCGAGCAGGTCTCATAGTAGGCTCTGGTCTAAAAGTAGTGCTCTATGTAGGTAACGGGGGACCATTTGGGATGCATGAAAAAATGTCTTGATACGATCAACATTTTTAGAAAACGGATCAACTATGTTTTTCAATGGATTGTCAAACCGGACCCGCTGACATCCCACGGTGGTGTAAATAAATAACGGCCATCATCATGTTTTCGTCGTCACGGTGACTGTACATACGGAACCAATTATTTTTCTAAGACGCTGTGAAACTTGAAAGCCCCGTTGAAATGTAGAGCGTGGCATGGTTATGTAATTGAATCCATTGCCCGTGCGCTGTTCAGAAATACCAATGGAACTCTGTTAATGCTTTCTAGGGGTTTTATGAAATGTGCAATGTGTTTTAGAGGTTCATCAGCAAAAAACCACAAACTACCTAATGGACATTACTGTACTAAAACGGATTCAAACTATCTCAATGCTTGAACACTGTCATATCTATGCCTACTGTTTGTTTGGCATTCAGACTCAAATGAAATGAACTCTGTTTACGTTCATATATATTTATCGTTTAGTTTCACCTAGATTATCTTTAGGTGTAGGGTGAAGTTGCCCCTAGACTCATATCCCCCACTAATAGTTAAGGTTGGGATTGGGGAAGAGGAAGCTGATCCTAGATCTGTTCCGACAGTAGGGGAAACTTCACCCCGTAGCTTATCTTGACATGCATGGTACTACAATAGGAATGTACTAAAGATTGTGTTTGAATTTTGAACTGTTACCCTGTACATGTATTGGTCTAAGCTGATGTATGTTACCTGTTTGTACATTTTTGTAAAAACCACCAAAAAAAAAAGAAGAAGAAATGAAAAACAGTTATCTTGATGGAATCTGCCATGTGTTCGATTACTGGGGGATGATACGAACCAATGAAACGGTGAACGACAAAATCAAATAAATCTGTTGTTGATTAAACGTTTCTGTTGAAGCTTTTAGGGCCCCCCGTGTCTCCCGTCTCCTCCTTAGCTCCGGGGATGCGTCCCAAATGGCATCCTGTTTTCTATATGCTGCACTACTTTTGACCAGGGCCCATCGGGCTCTAGGTCCCTGGTCAGAAGTAGTGCTCTATTATAGATGGAATAGGGTGCCATTTGGGACTTAGCCTTAGTATCTACGAGGAGCCTGGTGGGCGCTTTAACCATGGCTCAATAATACGCTCATTATAGTTGCTAGGTCAGGTCTAGAGTTAGCCTATGGAGAAGGTCCAGTATAAACTGGGGCCGGGTTTCAATCTGATTGCCCTTTGCCGACAATGCGTCCTTTAAAAAGGCAATGTTCCCGCTTTCGCGGAGACCACATTCACGGTAAACGCTGCATAAAAAAATATATATATGTGTATTTTCCTTCTAGCACTGACTTTGATAGTAACTACTTTATTGAGGGAAAATGTACTTGCTATGGCTGTGTAGATGTGGTTGTCTCACCCAGCTATCTTGAGATGAATGCACTAATTGTAAGTTCGCTGTGGATAAGAGTGTCTGATAAATGACTAAAATGTAAATATGTCGGCGCAATCTGAAACGGCCTTTTAGATGGTGCGTTGTCGACAAACCGCGATCAGATTGAATCTCAGTTGAAAATGGCTTCCAATAAAGACTCGGTCTAAGGTTGAGGTCTTGACGACAAACGATTTCACACTCATTTGGTTTATAGAGGCCTTACATTACTGGATAACTGTCTCAAAGCGTATTTGCATAATATTACATGTAATGGCATCACTTAATTGCTTCACTGTATATTTCCTTTTTCCCCACCCACATCAGAGAATGGGAGTTTTTTTAAATAAATATTTGTAAACCTCTCCAAGGCAACCACTCCAGTGTAATTAATGACTCCTCATGGGGCCCAATCTGAGTTTGGCTACACAACACTTCAGCACCTCTGCACAGCGGCAGGCAGCAAGGCATTCCGAGGCAGGCAGGGAGGCAGGCACCCTAAGCCAGCATCAATCAGCCAGGCTCACACCTGCGGGCTGCTGTGGGGCCTAGACAGACAAATCAGGACACATGGGGATAAATAAGACAGCCACACAGGGCTGCCAGTCTATTACAGGGATGAGATGGTCTAAAATAAGAGCATAATGGAAGCCTTATCTGACTGGGCTCGCTGTGGCGCTAAGAGGTACTGCATGATTAGTGCCCCTCACCATGGAGACAGCCGGGGATTTAACGCTTTCACGCCTGTGTTCGTCTCCTGTAGCAGCAGGGACTTACTGTAACACACACAAAAAAAGGGATTGCAATTCCGACACGCCTGCTATGAAAAGCCTCAACACTCACACGATTTATGGGCCATTATACACCAGCGTCCTCGGTCGTGATTATAGAGACGTTTCACACCCAGTATCCTGAAGAAACGGCAGTGCATTAGCTACTACAGCACTTGACTACTACATTCACCGTCCCCTTAAATGTGTTCCGCTATTCACCCTATTTCAATTCGTTTCCTTCCCAACAACAACACCCTCACGGTTAAATGCAAGGGAGGAAGGCCACGGTCCTAGACTGGGTTTCTCCTCTCTTTCTCCTCGTGTCTGATATGTACATGATCGCATGTGTCTGCCAGCCTCTCTCTCCCCTGCTAGTGCGCTTGATATATGGGATTTTATTCAGCCGGAGAAGTGAATCCAATAATGGGGAGAGAGGAGGGGAGAATCAGCACCCTGGATGACCCCTTTCTTCCCACACAGGATCAGAGGTCCAGAGGAGTAAGCCTGCCCTTGATTGTTGTGGGGACCTGCACTTCCACTGTGCCCAGAATGAAACATAGCTTTAATTAGAGATGGTTTGAGGCAAGACTGTGTGGGAGACTGGGGAGACTGATCCATTGCCATGGGAGAGCTGTCTGTCTTGTAGTAGTACATCTCAAATGTACAGATCTTGATCGCGACCCAAATGGCATCCTATTCCCTAGACGGCGCACTATTTTTTTTGTTGATGCACCTCTCTGGTCAACAGTAGTGCACTATATAGGGAACAAGGGTTCCATTTTGGACGCGGACCCTAGACAATCTGCACTGACGTGGACGGCGGTTGTGCAATCCCTGGCGCAATCTGGATATTGACATGTTTAAGGGAAGTGATTGTGAAAATAAAATAAAAAACGACTTCTATGTGGTAATAGCCATTTAGACAGTAAGGCAGTGATTAGAAGGAGGAACCCTTCTGCTAAACACAGTAATTGTGTGGTAACCAATGTTCAATCACCAGGAGCTGGTGCATTAGCAACAAGCCCTGTTGTGCTGCTATTCTAGACAATGAAAACATCCATATAGGACTCGCTGTTTCCTGTGTTTATGAAAAGGATGCCTACTAAAAGTACTGTATAATAAAGTATGAATTCCAATTCCAAGTCTGTTCAACGCTGGTCTGACCAATCTGATTCCACACTCCAAGATTGCTTCCATCACGTGGACTGGGATATGTTTCGTATTGCATCAAACAACAACATTGACGAATACGCTGATTCGGTGAGCGAGTTCATTAGAACGTGCGTTGAAGATGTCGTTCCCATAGCAACGATTAAAACATTCCCAAACCAGAAACCGTGGATTGATGGCAGCATTCGCCTGAAACTGAAAGCGCGAACAACTGCTTTTAATCAGGGCAAGGTGACCAGAAACATGATCGAATACAAACAGTGTAGCTATTCCCTCCGCAAGGCAATCAAACAAGCTAAGCGTCAGTATAGAGACAAAGTAGAATCTCAATTCAACGGCTCAGACACAAGAGGTATGTGTCAGGGTCTACAGTCAATCACGGATTACAAAAAGAAAACCAGCCCCGTCACGGACCAGGATGTCTTGCTCCCAGGCAGACTAAATAACTTTTTTGCCCGCTTTGAGGACAATACAGTGCCACTGACACGGCCCGCAACCAAAACATGCGGACTCTCCTTCACTGCAGCCGACGTGAGGAAAACATTTAAACGTGTCAACCCTCGCAAGGCTGCAGGCCCAGACGGCATCCCCAGCCGCGCCCTCAGAGCATGCGCAGACCAGCTGGCTGGTGTGTTTACGGACATATTCAATCAATCCCTATCCCAGTCTGTTGTTCCCACATGCTTCAAGAGGGCCACCATTGTTCCTGTTCCCAAGAAAGCTAAGGTAACTGAGCTAAACGACTACCGCCCGTAGCACTCACTTCCGTCATCATGAAGTGCTTTGAGAGACTAGTCAAGGACCATATCATCTCCACCCTACCTGACACCCTAGACCCACTCCAATTTGCTTACCGCCCAAATAGGTCCACAGACGATGCAATCTCAACCACACTGCACACTGCCCTAACCCATCTGGACAAGAGGAATACCTATGTGAGAATGCTGTTCATCGACTACAGCTCGGCATTTAACACCATAGTGCCCTCCAAGCTCGTCATCAAGCTCGAGACCCTGCGTCTCGACCCCGCCCTGTGCAACTGGGTACTGGACTTCCTGACGGGCCGCCCCCAGGTGGTGAGGGTAGGCAACAACATCTCCACCCCGCTAATCCTCAACACTGGGGCCCCACAAGGGTGCGTTCTGAGCCCTCTCCTGTACTCCCTGTTCACCCATGACTGCGTGGCCACGCACGCCTCCAACTCAATCATCAAGTTTGCGGACGACACAACAGTGGTAGGCTTGATTACCAACAACGACGAGACGGCCTACAGGGAGGAGGTGAGGGCCCTCGGAGTGTGGTGTCAGGAAAATAACCTCACACTCAACGTCAACAAAACTAAGGAGATGATTGTGGACTTCAGGAAACAGCAGAGGGAACACCCCCCTATCCACATCGACGGAACAGTAGTGGAGAGGGTAGTAAGTTTTAAGTTCCTCGGCGTACACATCACAGACAAACTGAATTGGTCCACCCACACAGACAGCATCGTGAAGAAGGCGCAGCAGCGCCTCTTCAACCTCTGGAGGTTGAAGAAATCCGGCTTGTCACCAAAAGCACTCACAAACTTCTACAGATGCACAATCGAGAGCATCCTGTCGGGCTGTATCACCGCCTGATACGGCAACTGCTCCGCCCACAACCGTAAGGCTCCGTAACGCATCACCCCGGGCAAACTACCTGCCCTCCAGGTCACCTACACCACCCGATGTCACAGGAAGGCCATAAAGATCATCAAGGACAACAACCACCCGAGCAACTGCCTGTTCACCCCGCTATCATCCAGAAGGCGAGGTCAGTACAGGTGTATCAAAGCTGGGACCGAGAGACTGAAAAACAGCTTCTATCTCAAGTCCGTCAGACTGTTAAACAGCCACCACTAACATTGAGTGGCTGCTGCCAACACACTGACTCAACTCCAGCCACTTTAATAATGGGAATTGATGGGAAATTATGTAAAATATATCACTAGACACTTTAAACAATGCTACCTAATATAATGTTTACATACCCTACATTATTCATCTCATATGTATACGTATATACTGTACTCTATATCATCTACTGCATCTTTATGTAATACATGTATCACTAGCCACTTTAACTATGCCACTTTGTTTACATACTCATCTCATATGTATATACTATACTCAATACCATCTACTGTATCTTGCCTATGCCGCTCTGTACCATCACTCATTCATATATCTTTATGTACATATTCTTTATCCCCTTACACTCATGTCTATAAGGTAGTAGTTTTGGAATTGTTAGCTAGATTACTTGTTGGTTATTACTGCATTGTCGGAACTAGAAGCACAAGCATTTCGCTACACTCGCATTAACATCTGCTAACCATGTGTATGTGACAAATAAAATTGGATTTGATTTGATTTGACTCAGGTATTTTAGATGAGCCTTTCGTGGACAGAGGATTGCTGATCAACCTTGAGCTGCGTTTGGAAATCAACATAGTCACAATAAAACAAGGTCGTATAGTATTTCAAATAGAGGACAACAGCATTGGTGAGAAATAGGGTGCCGAATCAACCAACCTAATATGTGACCAGAAGCATGGCCCCATGCAGTATCCCTGATCAGAAGGATTATGGAGTGAGATGGGAAGGGAAATGAGAGAAGATCTTGTCAAGTGATTGGCTGTTCTTCCCAGCAAATGACCTCAAGTGCCATCTCTGCTGATACAGAGTGCACGATAAATGCATGTCCCCTACGTCTCTCTGATTAGATTAATAAATCAATCCCGGCCGTCCTATCAGGTCTTGCCCAGGCTATTTTTATGAAATGGGTTACACAAGAATGTCAAACTTTCTTCCTTTAAGCTCTTGATGGGAGACAGTATATTGGCTAAAAAAATATATTGATTAGCAGAGTAGGCTTATAACATTTCCTTACACAAGATTTGGCGATGATGGGAATCCGAATTACCATTCACTTGAAATGGAATAGAAAACCTGATATCATCCTTTTACATGTGCGATCACAACTAGGGAGTGTTTTATTCTGTACTCTTTGCAATGTGCATTACAGATCCCCGAACCCCCTTCTAGGATAATCTTAAGACTAGAAATGAATCTGCACCCCCCCCCCCCCCCCAGTTTAGTGTACAATGTTGCATAACTCAACAGCCTTCCAGTGTGTGAACTGTGAAGAGACTCAGATCAACCTCTAACCCAAATCCTCTATGTACTTTTGAGTGACACATGCAGTATGAAACTGAAAATGTAAAACTAATTGCGTGTGAGTGTGTGGGTTAAAGGCATTGCTCACAATTAAAGAGATTGTTCACACAGCATTTTCGAAGGGTCCCTTGTGACTGACTGACCCAGCCGGGAGCAGCCATAAATAGCCGCGCAATAGCAGACTCCCTTGCACCATATGTCAATGCTAGCTGGGTAATTTACTTGCTTTGATTCTGACGCCTGCCAGGTAAGAGTGAATCCACATGGAAACAAGTAGCTGTTTAAAGGCTAATGATTTTCAGAATAGCCAAACACGGTCTGAAATGGACAAAAAGCAATAGAACAGGAGGGTAACACTTCACCGTCTTCTTGCGACTGTGTGATGAGCAGCTTACTGTTGACCTCTTCTTGTACCGTGTAAATGTCGTCGCTTGGCATGGTGTATTATGACTGATTGCACAGTAATAAGAACACAACAGGGTAACATAGTGACTTCCACACACATGGACACTAAGTTATCCAGTTAGGCCTAAGTAGCATATCTACTAAAAGTGCAGACAGACACATTGTCGAGTGTTGTGACAGGGTATGGATGCCTGGCAAAAGTTTAGCTGTATGTGTCTGGAAACGTAGCAATTAAAAAGCTCGAGCTCACAGCACAAGAGTAGACCTTTGTCCAGCCAAAGCTAATGGCTTCATCTTTGCACAGGACTCAGTATCTGAGTAGCCTCTTCCTCTTAACGAGGGAAGTACACATATAAAAGGTGACCTGTGTCACCCCACACTCATTATAAAATGACTGAATGCTGCAGTTCGTTTGTGTTCTTCTTCATCTACCTGGTATAATGAAGGCCTCGGTGACTGCTGCCTGGTTAAAAAAAAAATGGTGTTCCCTTCCCTCTTTCCCTCGAGAGACTTGAATTATTGCTTCAGACACACGCTGCTATTGGGTGCACATTCAACGTGTTAGCTGTTACACAATCCTTCGTTTTGGCGAGTGTTCCGTTGGTTTTAGCCAGCCACAGACGCTGTGCTGTTTTTACAATGTGATCATTTGTACTGCACAGACGTGTACAGACTTGAGGTGAGATAACAGCAAATGGATGAAGACGAGCGCTAATGAGATGCTGGCTGCAAACAAACAGTCTCAACACTCATATTGATCTTGAAGAACCAGGTGGGATACCAACGCACATCAAATTGGTTGGAAAATGATCGTGTGAGTGTTTGAAGTTGCTCACAGTAGCTGAATACACTTGACGAAAGTGGGGAAAAGTGCAGTGTATTTCTATGTCTATGTGTCTGTTAATATACAGTACCAGTCTGCTTGAACACACCTACTCATTCAAAGGTTTTTCAATATTTTTACTATTTTCTACATTGTAGAATAATAGTGAGGACAGAACAACTATGAAATAACACATATGGAATCATGTAGTTACCAGAAAAAGTGTTAAACAAATCAAATTATATTTTATATCTGAGAAGAAGCCACCTTTGAAAGTACCCTTCGCCTTGATGACAGCTTTGCATGAGAAACACGAATGGACATTAGACCGGTGGAAATCTGTCCTTTGGTCTGATGAGTCCAAATGTGAGATTGTGGCTCCCACTTTACAGCCTTAATTCTAAAATGTGTATATATATATATATATATATATATATATTTTTTTTAAACTGAAATATTACATTTACATAAGTGTTGTTACGGATACAGGTATCCTGTCTGTGTGTATATGTATCCTGTGTTCTTTTCTCTCCTTCTCCCCTCACAGGTGAAAATCATCACTCCCCAATCAGTCAACAATCCAATCATCAATCAGAAGACACACCTCCTCCTGTTTCCTACCCTATCACAGTTCCTTTCCCTTGGTTTAAAAACCCTGTCAGTTGTTTGCTCTAGAGCTCAATCTCTCTGTAAATGCCATGTCTGTAGGACTCTGTGTTTCACGCTCTCTTTGTGTATTAACCTCTCTTTTGTTTGAGCACCTCCATAGCACTTTTTCATCACCTGTGAGTATTGTTCTGGTTATGGTGTTTGTTTGCTGGTGGGAAACCAAGACAAGTCGCCCATGGGCATACACTACCCGTAGGTAGACTTTGTTAAATACACTAGTTAGAACTGGGCGGACCACCCACTGTATTTTTGGTTAGTTAGTTAGCTATTGTTAAAGTAGGCTAGTCTAGCTTAGGGGTGTTTTTGAATACTTATTGTTTCTTTCCTTGGGTCCAGCTCAGCCCCTTTTCCTGCTCCCCCCACATTACCGTGTGTTTACAAATAAACCTTGAGTTTGACGGTAGATTTCAGGTAGATTTCAGTTGTGGTTATTTCGTTCTCACTTTTACTTTGTCACAATTATAATTTGCATGAGTTATGTTACGGGTCTCATTACCATCCCCCCTAGACTGCCGGGCCAAAAGGGATTCGTAACAGTGTTCAGACCCTTTATTTTGTTGAAGCACTTTTGGCAGTGATTACTGTCACGATCGTCATAAGCATACTTGGACCAAAGCGCAGCGGGATATCGGTTCAACATCTTTTTATTTTAAGGGAACCGAACAAAAAAGCAATGAAGAATACACGACATGTGAAGCTCATGCAGTGCTCACAGGCAGCTACACAAAAACAAGATCCCACAAAACACAGTGGGGAAATGGCTGCCTAAATATGATCCCCAATCAGAGACTATGATAAACAGCTGCCTCTGATTGGGAACCATACCAGGCCAACATAGAAACAAAACACCTAGATAGGAACACCCCGACCTAACCAAAATAGAGAATAAAAAGGCTCTCTATGGTCAGGGTGTGACAATTACAGCCTACATTTTTATTGGGTATGACGTTACAAGCTTGGCACACCTGTATTTGGGGAGTTTCTCCCATTCTTCTCTTCAGATCCTCTCAAGCTCTGTCAGGTTGGATGAAGAGCTTCGCTGCACAGATATTTTCAGGTCTCTCCAGAGATGTTCAATCGGGTTAAAGTCCGGGCTCTGGCTGGGCCACTCAAGGACATTGAGACTTGTCCTGAAGCCACTCCTGCGTTGTCTTGGCTGTGTGCTTAGGGTCGTTGTTCTGTTGGAAGGTGATCCTTCGCCCCAGTCTGAGGTCCTGAGCACTTTGGAGCAGATTTTCATCAAGGATCTCTCTGTACTTTGTTCGCTCATCTTCCCCTCAATCCTGACTAGTCTCCCAGTCCCTGCCAGTCCCCACAGCATGATGCTGCCACCACCATGCTTCACTGTAGGGATAGTGCCAGGTTTCCTCGACTTGACCCTTGGCATTCAGGCCAAAGAGTTCAACCTTGGTTTCATCAAACCAGATAATCTTTTTTTCTCATTGTCTGAGAGTCTTTAGGTGCCTTTTGGCAAACTACAAGTGGGCTGTCATGTGCCTTTTTCTGAGGAGTGGCTTCCATCTGCCCACTCTACCATAAAGGCCTAATTGGTAGAGTGTTGCAGAGATGGTTGTCTTTCTGGAAGGTTCTCCCATTTCCACAGAGGAACTCTGAAGCTCTGTCAGAGTGACCATCGGGTTCTTGGTCGCCTCCCTGACAAAGGCCCTTCTCCCCCAATTGCTCCGTTTGGCCGGGCTGCCAGCTCTAGGGAGAGTCTTTGTGGTTCTAAACTTCTTCCATTTAAGAATTATGGAGGCCACTGTGTTCTTGGGGAACTTCAATGCTGCAGAAATGTTTCGGTACCCTTCCCCAGATCTATACCTCGAAACAATCCTATCTCAGAGCTCTATGGACAGTTCCTTTGACCTCATGGCTTGGTTTTTGCTCTGACATGCACTGTCAGGTGTGGGACCTTTTATATAGAGAGGTGTGTGCCTTTCCAAATCATGTCCAATCAATTGACTGTATGACAGGTGGACTCCAATCAAGTTGATCAATGGAAACAAGTCAATGGAAACAAAATGCACCTGAGTTCAATGTCGAGTCTCAAAGCAAAGGGTCTGAATATTTATGTAAATAAGGTATTTCTGTTTGGTTGTTTTGCAAAAAAATCATTAAGGTGTATTGTGTGTAGATTTGAGGGGAAAATGTATTTAATACATTTTAGGATAAGGCTGTAACGTAACAAAATGTGGAAAAAGTCAAGGGGTCTGAATACTTTCCGAATGCACTGTATATAGCCAAATTATCGTTACTCGTGTATTGTTCCTTGTGCTACTATTTTTCAATTGTTTATCTTTTTTCTCTCTGCATTTTTGAGAAGGGCTGTAAGGTAAATATTTTACTGTTAGTGTATACCTGCTGATTTACGAAGCGTTTTCAAATGTTATTTTTCTCTTCCGAACGATTGTATGCGGTCTGGGACCTGCACAAAATTGGCCATTTTGTCTCTCTGTGTGTAGTGGTGTCATGGTGCCTGAGAAGTGGGTATACTATACTATTTCCAAATAGCCCGACATCGTGAAGGAAAGGCACCCTGTGTGAAAAATTGTATGAGAAGTCGTGACATACACTCTGAATGACCTAATATTATAAACCCCATATTGGTCTTTCACAGTCGGGACAACCATAGCATAGCTGTACTGTGCAAGTAGGCTAATAGTAGGCCTACTACTGAAACAGATAAATTAGTCTGTGAACTGAGTCAGAAATTCACAGGTTTCTGATTTTCCCCATTTAAAAAAAAAAAAAAAAAATGTTTTTGCTCTCAAAGTCACACTTTTTTTAATAGAAAAATAACAGCATTTGATATTGTAAGTCCTTAACAATGCTTACACCACATCACAAGACCACTTTTGAGGTCTGGGAAAAAAATCTAAGATATATATATATATATTTTTGTAGTTACCCTTTAGTTTAAGTGCACAGGCACCTAGCACTGTTGTTTGGATAGTGGTATTTCTGTAGCACAAAACAAATGGCCACTGGATTGATGAAAATAAGCATGAAATCATTGTGCCAGGTAGGCATAGTGTCACGTTCTGACCATCGTTCGTATGTGTTTTCCTTGTTTTAGTGTTGGTCAGGATGTGAGCTGGGTGGGCATTCTATGTTGTGTGTCTGATTTGTCTATTTCTATGTTTGGCCTGATATGGTTCTCAATCAGAGGCAGGTGTTAGTCATTGTCTCTGATTGGGAACCATATTTAGGTAGCCTGTTTTGTGTTGGGTTTTGTGGGTGATTGTTCCTGTCTCTGTGTTTGCACCAGATAGGACTGTTTAGGTTTTCACTTTTCTTTATTAAAAACATGAATAACCACCACGCTGCATTTTGGTCCGCCTCTCTTTCACCAGAAGAAAACCCTTACACATAGGCTACTTTGTAACTAGCTAACATTTCTTTGAGAAGGTTATTGGGAAAGCCTTTCCATCTACCAGAGTACGGCCTATCATTAGCATCACTATATTTCTCCTGTTACTTCACTGTTTGAAACCTGGATGTTTGAAACCTTCTTTATGTGCTTTCTCCTGTTCTATTAGTTTTCATTGTCTAGCAGCCAAAGGCATTATCCTAGTTATATTAGCAGCCCATGATAGTTGTTGCATCTTTAGATCTCCTCTCTAACAGATATTTCCATCTCCGTCCATGAAACCATTAACATGTGCGTTTTGGAACATTCGCTCACAGATCTACCACCGTGTGCCTAAAATGTGAAGAAATAATAGTTTGTCAACATTTTGAGCTAAACATTCTGATCTGTTCCATCAGCCTTATTCATTGATATGGCATACAGTGGGGCAAAAATATATTTAGTCAGCCAGCAATTGTGCAAGTTCTCCCACTTAAAAAGATGAGGCCTGTAATTTTCATCATGGGTACACTTCAACTATGACAGACTAAATGAGAGAAAAAATCCAGAAAATCACGTTGTAGGATTTTTTTATGAATTTATTTGCAAATTATAGTGGAAAATAAGTATTTGGTCAATAACAAAAGTTTATCTCAATACTTTGTTATATACCCTTTGTTGGCAATGACAGAGGTCAAACGTTTTCTGTAAGTCTTCACAAGGTTTTCACACACTGTTGCTGGTATTTTGGCCCATTCCTCCATGCATATCTCCTCTAGAGCAGTGATGTTTTGGGGCTGTTGCTGGGCAACACAGACTTTCAACTCCCTCCAAAGATTTTCTATGGGGTTGAGATCTGGAGACTGGCTAGGCCACTCCAGGACCTTGAAATACTTCTTACGAAGCCACTCCTTCGTTGCCCCTGGCGGCGTAGTGTGTTACTGATGGTAGGTTTTGTTACTTTGGTCCCAGCTCTCTGCAGGTCATTCACTAGGTCCCCCTGTGTGCTTCTGGGATTTTTGCTCACCGTTCTTGTGATCATTTTGACCCCACGGGGTGAGATCTTGCGTGGAGCCCCAGATCGAGGGAGATTATCAGTGGTCTTGTATGTCTTCCATTTCCTAATAATTGCTCCCACAGTTGATTTCTTCAAACCAAGCTGCTTACCTGGTGCAGGTCTACAATTTTGTTTCTGGTGTCCTTTGACAGCTCTTTGGTCTTGGCCATAGTGGAGTTTGGAGTGTGACTGTTTGAAGTTGTGGACAGGTGTCTTTTATACTGATAACAAGTTCAAACAGGTGCCATTAATACAGGTAACGAGTGGAGGACAAGAGGAGCCTCTTTAAGAAGAAGTTACAGGTCTGTGAGAGCCAGATATCTTGCTTGTTTGTAGGTGACCAAATACTTATTTTCCACCATAATTTGCAAATAAATTCATGTGATTTTCTGGATTTTTTTTTCTCATTTTGTCTGTCATAGTTGAAGTGTACCTATGATGAAAATTACAGGCCTCTCATCTTTAAGTGGGAGAACTTGCACAATTGGTGGCTGACTAAATACTTTTTTGCCCCACTGTATACTTTCACTACCTTGATATACATCGTGGGGATTAAGACATGAGAATACGCAATGCTCACTGAAAAATAAGTGGGTATCCGGAGTATACCTACATATTCCATTGCATTGTGGAATACTTGTTTCTGTTTAGCTTGAAGGGTATTCTAGAGCATGCATTATTTCCCTAGAAAGCACAGTATTTTTGCATGGTAGAATTCAATGGCCATAGTTCATTCTTGCATGTTCTATGTTTGAGATGCCTTTTAGCTTTCAAAGTCAATTTGAAACATTGGCATTGTTGAATTCCATTTTCATGATGGAAAACTAGGACAGATGGTTTGGTTAGCTAAACTAACAAGTCTGTTTGTTTGGTTACCATGAGAACTGCTTTCGCTTTTTTTTTTACATTAGATAGTAGAGACTCAGAGCTACAAAGTGGTATATCATACACAGCATTTTTTAGGAACAATAGGAAAGTCATTCTGCTTTGAAAGTTGATACACTGAGAAAATGGCCTTTGAATGTTTTGTTACCTACTGGAGAGCTCTCCTTTGTCTACACCCATTCAGCATTGTTCACACCGTCTTAAGCTAGCCCCACCCATCTCTTTAAGGATTCACATGAGGTCATGTGCTAAACAGTGAGTAGTGTAGTAAAGATTAAGACTAAAAGTGGTAGTAGTCTACAATAAGGAAAAAATCCAAGTAAACAAAGTGTCCAGATAAAAATATTGTACAAATATTACATGACGCTTACCCAGACACACGTGTCTAAATTGATGGGTCATGTCAAATAAATGCTATAACCCCCAGCCATGTTCAGGGGTGGAAAAATAACTAAATTGTCATACTTGAGTAAATAATTTCAAATTCTTTATATTAAACCAGACAGCACAATTTTTTTCTCTCATTTTTCTCATGGGTCTCTACAGAAGGTGTGAACAGCCAAATGGTTACTTGCATAGTAGCAATATCAGAAATAGATGGTGTCAATATAAATAAAATAGTTATACGAATACAATCAGGGGTAAAGTGGCTGAGCAGCAGGATAAAAAAAAAAAAAAGTAAAATAGTAGAAGCAACGTATGGCGTGTGTTAGGAGAGAGTCATTTGAATAGAGACTGTTCCGTCCGAACCACGCATGAACAAGGGAATCTATATTCAGAGAGCCTGTTTCTGTCCTGCCCTTGACTTTGGTGCAGGGCATGTGATGTCCACAGCCTCTTCGTCGCAAAACTCCCTGATCTTCTCAAAAAGAGAAGTTTCTCTAGCTGTATCCAGTCCAGGTGGTGTTTGTACAGGCAGACCATCTATGGGAGGAAGGATGTCGGCATTGCGCAGCAGCTGAAACCTGGTCCCGACAGTCAGAAATGTCCTTGGCGACAACAACACCAGGCTCCAGAGCATCGAAGCTGTAAACCAGGCAATAACAACAACAAGAAATCATAAGACATTACAACCCTGCACAACATCAATTCACCTCCCAAGTTTAGATAAGAAGAATAACCTCATGCAATGCAATGAAAATGATTTTCACCTGAAGTGCTGGTACTGCTTGATCTCTGGCAACGGCCTGAAGTACGGAGTCAGGTGTTGTTGCCAGCCATAGCTTTCCTCCAGCACCGTACCATCCTCCATTCCAACCAGCTGTGGGATGTTGACCCCTGTCACAGTGCTGTCCTTCACAACACCAGCAATCTCAGACAAAGTGTTCATTCTGGTCTTTCTGAAGCGCTGCTTGATGAGGTCGAAGCACCAGTCAGGGGCAAACTTGGGGTGGCCTGTGATCAGGAAGTGAAGGTCCAGACCGTGGTGGAGCTTGTGCACGGTCCGCCAAGCACAACACCAGAGCACAGACTTGTTCTTGTTATGGTATTGTTCTTGTTATCACAATTCAGGTCCACACGTGTTTCCAAACTCTGTAGTTGGTTAAGAAATGGTGCATGTAGTTGATGACTCCGCTGCTGCCTTTGCTGGGCCAGCTCTCTTTTTGATGGGAGGCATTAGACCATTCTCCCTGTATGACTGGTCCGGCGAGTTCTACTGATGCTGAAAGACAAATTCCACAAACATTTTTGCATTATTATACAATAGATGTCATCTCAGAATGCCATTTCACATCACCACACATACAGTGGGGCAAAAAGTATTTAGTCAGCCACCAATTGTGCAAGTTCTCCCACTTAAAAAGATGAGGCCTGTAATTTGCAAATAAATTCATAAAAAAATCCTACAACGTGATTTTCTGGATTTATTTCCTCATTTTGTCTGTCATAGTTGAAGTGTACCTATGATGAAAATTATAGGCCTCTCATCTTTTTAAGTGGGAGAACTTGCACAATTGGTGGCTGACTAAATACTTTTTTGCCCCACTGTACTTCATACACGTAATGGTAGCTAGCTAACTAGCAACACAAACCGATTGTCATAGCTACATAAAGTTAACCAAACAGGTTCAATGTTAGCTAGCTAACATTAGGCTATAACTAGCAATGTGAAATGGCATTCTGAGAAAACATCACTAAAGTTACACACAATTCATACACGTAAATGAATTAACAGCAAGCGTTAACGTTAGCTAGCTTAAAAATGAACTATAATCCCAATCCATAGAGTAACGTTACTAGCAAAACAAACTGACTGTCATAGCTAAAATTAAACAAATAAATGAGGTTCAATGTTAACGTTAGCTAGCAAGCCAGCCATCAAACTCCTCCTGCTGTCACTTAACTTTCTGACAAAATTAGAAACGTATAATATCTGAAAATGTAGCTAGATTCTTACCCGTAAACATGGATGAAAGCTTCACTGCAGACTACAAACCCTTTCATTAAATAAGACATCCTGTGTCATTTCAGTTTAGTTTGCACAGCTTGTTTTCTCTTTGTGCTCCACTGATGTCAAAACTCGGTCAACTTCTTCCGTGAGAACAACACTGTTGATCGCTGTTTCTTCCTCATCACCATCATCAGAAGAATCTACAATGAAAATGTTTTTACCTAAATCAGGGATTTCCTCATCGTCTGATTCAGAGTCAGAGAGAGTCAGCATGGCACGATCGTCCTCCAGAAAGTAGTCCATCACAACTTTTTCCTGCTGACCTTTGTTGATAGGGCCTGATAAATTCAGGGCAGCAATGTTATTGAGAGCAGTAGCAACATATTTGCAGTTCTCTGTGGCTACTGCAGTAGAAAGGATTATCTATGCATAACGAGCAGCTCATTTTATAGACACAAGATGCTACACCGCAGAATAATCGGAAATTCATCTCTTGGCATGTCCAGCCCACTCATTATCTCAAGCCAATTATGGCTAGCGTGAAGGTTCCTTACTTTTTCTTTGGCTAAACCAACTAGGCTCTTAATTTAACAACTTTATTCGTATTTACAGATTGCATAAAAGTTTGTTATTAAGGCACATGAAAGTTCACATGTTCAAGAAAGGTATTTCTGCCAAAAAACACAATGTCACACCCTGACCTTAGAGATCCTTTTTATGTCTCTATTTTGGTTTGGTCAGGGCGTGAATTGGGTTGGGCATTCTATGTTTTCTATTTCTGTGTGTTTGGCCGAGTGTGGTTCTCAATCAGAGGCAGCTGTCCATCGTTGTCTCTGATTGAGAACCATACTTAGGTAGCCTTTTCCCACCTGTGTTTTGTGGGTAGTTGTTTTCTGTTTTTGTGTCTTCAACAGACAACTGTTTCGTGTTGTTACATTTTGTTATTTTGTCTCAGTGTTCAGTTTTTTTTAATAAAGAATCATGAACACGTACCACGCTGCGCTTTGGTCCACACCTTCTTCATACGACGACCGTTACACACAGAATATTTTTTACGTTCAAACGGCTCTCCTGTGAAGTCGTGAATTGCGACATACGCCTAGTTTCCTGAATCGGGTCACATTTTTGTCTTGTTTCTACTGAAGTAATCCATATGAAAACAACCCAAGCTGCCAATTTCAGTACCTATCATTATCCTTACAGAAAACCAGCTAACATGCCACGAAATAGAGATTAGAGTAACTTGTGTTTATTTGTGGAACTTAGATTATTGTTTGCTAGCTCAAATTATATTGAGTTAGTGATATTTATTTCATATAGCCAAGTTGCGTTTTTTTATATAACAAGTTGCTTGTTTCTGCCAGTGCTATTCGTTTGGAAACTCTCCCAGCTTCGTAACTAATAAGAACATTATCTAACTCAGTAGTTATAAGATAATTAGAGTAGAATGGAGGCAGCAACACTGTGCTTTACTCGGGAAGCTGACACTCCCCTGATCGTCTCACTTCCCCTCTACAAAGACAACCAGCTAACTAATTAATCTGACCATGGGTCTTGAAGTATGTCTACCATATACAGCCTTTACGGTTATAATCGAACCCTGCTGGTCACCTATGAACATATTTATGAACGTCTTTTCGTGTGCTCTATCCTGCCTGATTACCCATCAGTCTGACAAAACTATAAGCACATAATGATCTTAGAAACAATCCGGCCACTAAGGGCTTTATAAAAAAATAATTGTGAATGATGATTGACTGATTGAATGCAAGTGCTGTATAGCTTTATGATGATACTGTATATGTGTGGGGGTGTTTGTGTGTAATGGGATTTGACTGATTTATTGAATGGAAGTGCTGTATAGCATCATGATTTCGTTTGTTTATTAGGATCCCCATTAGCTATTGCAGATGCAGCAGCAACTCTTCCAGGGGTACCACGTGATTATACTGTGTGTGTGATTGTGTCTAGGGAAATTCTCCCTTGTGGAGACATTTCCCACGTCCCCATGAGGGCAAAGGCTATTTTGGGATTAGGGTTAGAATTACGGTAAGACTTACTAGTTACTCTAGGTCAGTGAGCAGGTTAGGTTTAGTGTTAGGAGTTGGTTTAGGGTTTGGGTTACGGTTAGGGTTATTTTATTATGGAAACCCTTAAGAGGTGACTATTAGAGAGTATCTGTATGGCTGTGGGAAAGAGAGGAAGGGAGAGAGTGTGTGCATATGTCTGAAAGAGAAAGAGAGGGAGAGTATGATCCTGACCACCATTGTATCCTATTTGTTCCTCTGTTCCCCTCTCTCTCTCTCTCTCCCTCTGTTACTCTAGGTCAGTGAGCGAGGGAAGCGGTGGAGAGTCAGGGCTCAGCAGCAGAAGGCAGGGGGGGTTAGAGATGACTGGAGGCATAGAGCTGTGGAGCGAGGAGGAAGAGAAGGGAGGAGTGGAGCGTGAGAGGAAGAGGAGAAGGAACAGGAGGGAGAAGAATATGGAGAGGAAGAGGAACATTGAGAGGAGGAGGAAGAGGGAGAGCACACTACAGAGGGGAGCCTACGTTTCCATGGAGTGCATCTACCCTAAGTCTCATCATTCACCCATGTACCACACAGCTTACTTTGTGAAATTTGTAGGTCTCGTTTGTTGAATTTGGATCCAAAAAGTGCATGTACCTACATAGCTGCTTATTTCTTCCTATGTGTGGTACCCTGAGGACGGCGACAGTAGACCAGTGTGGGGGACCCTGCAAAGGCATCTTCCAAGAAACCGCAGGTGCTGGTCCCTGAAGGCATTCAAAATGCAGCTTGTGCATTCACTTTGTGATATGGCTACTGTGGATGAAGGCGGGGAGACAAGAATGTTTCAGCAAGAGTGGTTACTCCTAATTTGAAAAGCAGGCCACTCCCTGGTGAAGTTTGAAGGGAGCAAGAGAGGGTGTGTGGTGTGCATCCGGAGTGGACGCAGGGCAAATAGTGGGAGATGTGTAGGAACCTCCTTTGGGTGCTCTACGTGTTCTGTGCCACTTTGCAGGATGGGGCCGTGCTTCCAGAAGTTGTATGACATGTTGTAGGCTAAATGTAAACATTAAAGTGACAGTGTGAAATATGTATTTGTCCTACATGTCTTCTGGGGAAATTGGGTACTTAAAAAAAAAATCGTATTTTGTATCTTCTCTCAGTATCTGTCTGCAGTCACTGAATTCAAAGTAGGCTACTGTCAAAGTAGGCTCATATCTCTATGAGCTCATATCTCTACATTTGTAAATAGTCTCTGAATAGTTGTTTGCATTTTTACATTGTTACAGAAGTAAGCGTCTTTGTCAGTCCAATAGCCTACTTTGTGTGGGTGCATTTGGAGTTTTGCTGTAAATCTTTCTCTACAGTTGAAGTCAGAAGTTTGCATACATCTTAGCCAAATACATTTAAACTCAGTTTTTCACAATTCCTGACATTTAATCTGAGTAAAAATTCCCTGTTTTAGGTCAGTTAGGATCACCACATTATTTTAATAATGTGAAATGTCAGAATAATAGTAGAGAGAATTGTTTATTTCAGCTTTTCTTTCTTTCATCACATTCCCAGTGGGTCAGAAGTGTACATGCACTCAATTAGTATTTGGTAGCATTGCCTTTAAATTGTTTAATTTGGGTTAATCGTTTTGGGTAGCCTTCCACAAGCTTCCCACAATAAGTTGGGTGAATTTTGGCCCATTCCTCCTGACAGAGCTGGTGTAATTGAGTCAGGTTTGTAGGCCTCCTTGCTCACACGCTTTTTCAGTTCTGCGCACACATTTTCTATAGGATTGAGGTCAGGGCTTTGTGATGGCCACTCCAATACCTTGACTTTGTTGTCCTTAAGCCATTTTGCCACAACTTTGGAAGTATGCTTGGGGTCATTGTCCATTTGGAAGACCCATTTGCGACCAAGCTTTAACTTCCTGACTGATGTCTTGAGATGTTGTTTCAATATATCCACGTAATTTTCTTTCCTCATGATGCCATCTATTTTGTGAAGTGCACCAGCCCCTATTACAGCAAAGCACCCCACAACATGATGATGCCATCCCGGTGCTTCACGGTTAGGATGGTGTTCTTTGGCTTGCAAGCCTCCCCCTTTTCCCTCCAAACATAACGATGGTCATTATGGCCAAACAGTTCTATTTTCAGACCAGGACATTTCTCCAAAAAGTATGATCTTTGGTCCCATGTGCAGTTGCAAACTGTAGCCTGTCTTTTTTATTGCGGTTTTGGAGCAGTGGCTTCTTCCTTGCTGAGCAGCCTTTCAGGTTTTGTCAATATAGGAGTCGTTTTATTGTGGATATAGATACTTTTGTACCTGTTTCCTCCAACATCTTCACAAGGTCCTTTGCTGTTGTTCTGGGATTGATTTGCACTTTTCGCACCAAAGTGCGTTCATCTCTAGGAGACAGAACGCGTCTCCTTCCTGAGCGGTATGACGGCTGCATGGTCCCATTGATTTTCTGGAATTTTCCAAGCTGTTTAAAGGCAGTCAACTTAGTGTATGTAAACTTCTGACCCACTGGAATTGTGATACAGTGAATTATAAGTGAAATAATCTGTCTGTAAACAATTGTTGGAAAAATGACTTGTGTCATGCAAAGTAGATGTCCTCACCGACTTGCCAAAACTACAGTTTGTTAACAAATTTGTGGAGTGGTTGAAAAACAAGTTTTTATGACTCCAACCTAAGTGTATTTAAACTTCCGACTTCAACTGTATCTACTACTTGTTGCATTTACTGATTTGTTGTAAATTTCGACATGTTGTTTCACTTTGTAGGATGGGGCCCTGCTTCAAGAAGTTTCATGGCATGTTGTCGGCAAAATGCAAACACTCATGTGACAGTGTGACGTGAATTCGTCCTACAAATCTTTTAAGGAAATTGTCTCTGTTTTTAAAAAAATCTTCTCCCTTTATCTGTCTATGTAATACTTGTTGCATTCACTGAATTGTTGTCAAAGTAGGCTACTGTATCTACATTTTGTTTCAGGCCAGGTCTGTACCAAATCTTATTGAGGTTATGTATTTGAAAGTCTCTGAATAGTTGTTTGCATGTTTACATGGTTATTACTTAAATAAGATTCGTTGTCAATGAATTAGTCTACTTTGTGTGAAAATACTTTTTTTAAATGTATTTGTATTTATAAGTATAATATATTATAGTTTATACATTTTGAGTGAGTAATTTAGTCAAATGTACTACAATTTAAATACACTAATTCTTTGTTGTTGTGTTGAGTGTTAGTTTTTTTGATAGTGAGCGTCTTTACACAATGGAAGACAAAATGAGTGTTAATTCCTATTGACATGAATGTGGTGTCATACCTGGGGCCTCTGCCTGGGGCCTGCAAATCACTAAGGCCGCCTCTGTTTGTAGTACCAGTAGGAAATAGTGAGTGCATCGTTGTATAAGGAACGTGCAGTGCGCAGGAGACGTGAAGGGGAAAATCGACAGAAAGAACGAAACAACTGCTGTTGGATTCTTAATACCTGCATCCATAAGAACATCACAAGAAAAATCCCACCAGAAGAGGAAAAGGGGACGCGGGAAATACAGATTGCAGGCATCATCGGTAAGGGGAACCACATAAGTATGAGCGGACAGTAAATTGTTCCCCGAATCCATTTTCCATCATATTCCACTGTCATAGGACTGAATGCAGATCCTATGTGCGCCCGCAGTAGCACAAAGCGGAGGTTTGGGAACCAAATTGTGTCCAACACCAACGCTGAAATCGGATGTACAGTACGTATTGTGCCGTTTCATATTGACCACGGTTTCTAATCACATTTACCAACGATTCATTAATTACCTACCGGATCCAGATTGCTTGATGGGGCGTCGAAACAGTTTCAACTTTTAACCCAAGGTGTGGACTTCACGGAGGAGGAAAGTGTTGAGCCAACCTGCATTGGTCTAACCTGGGAGGGCGATAAGTAATCAGCAGCGACTCACCAAAGACTAATCTGTTCAAAACCCGAACTGCAACGGACGCGTTTGGATAGCAGATGATCCTGTGCGTAATTGTTTTATAGCGGACTCCTTTTCGGGTGAAGAGCTCTTTGTTGTGATTGAAGTGACATTAGCCCTCTCTTATTTTCATGGCTTTGGAGTGCAGTAGTAGGAACAGTATGTGGAGCGAGGGGACAGTGCATGATTAGTTCGTTACAGAACGCACTTTCCTCGCCTTATTTCCAGGTCCGAGATATTGGCCACAACATAAGGACAATTGCTGCAACTACAACGAAGTCCTGTACAGAAATAGACTTTACATTAAACCATTCAGATTATTTCTCTCGCTGCTGCCATCGTAGTATGTCTGCACTCCGAAAGAAATTTGGGGACGATTATCAGGTAGTGACCACCTCATCCAGCGGGTCTGGATTCAACCAGCCGGCACCAGAGAAGAAGAAGAAGAGGCAACGCTTTGTGGACAAGAACGGGCGATGTAACGTCCAGCATGGAAACCTGGGTGGTGAAACCAGTAGATATCTTTCCGATTTATTCACCACACTGGTCGATTTGAAATGGCGCTGGAATTTATTCATCTTCATCCTTACATACACGGTGGCATGGCTCTTCATGGCCTTCATGTGGTGGATCATAGCCTACATAAGAGGAGACCTCCATCGAGCCCACGATGACAAGTATACGCCATGCGTTGCCAATGTCTACAACTTTCCCTCCGCGTTTTTATTCTTCATTGAAACGGAAGCCACAATAGGATATGGCTATAGGTATATCACGGACAAATGTCCCGAGGGGATCATTCTCTTTCTTTTCCAGTCAATCCTGGGATCAATCGTTGATGCTTTTTTGATTGGCTGCATGTTCATTAAGATGTCCCAGCCCAAAAAAAGGGCAGAGACTTTGATGTTCAGTGAACATGCAGCTATTTCGATGCGAGATGGAAAACTAACTCTCATGTTCAGAGTCGGCAACCTGCGTAATAGCCATATGGTCTCCGCACAGATCCGCTGCAAATTGCTGAAAGTAAGTGGCACTTCTATGCCTCCATATAGCTCAACAATATTTGTGTATTAAAACGTTACAAAATACTTATTTCAGACGGTGTAATGCATTTGTTTTCTTATCGTTTAATTACGCACAATTAAATATTAAACACGGTTGGAAAAGATAATGAAATACATCGTTATTAGAATGAAGGTATTATTATAAAGTGTATTATTCCCTGCTGATATAACTTTTTATTTTTTACTTTCTTTGCAAATGGGCTTACCAATGTGAATTAAAAGCACAAAGCTATTAATTCCAGACACATTTAGTGGCAATGCTATAATGTTTACATTTTTATGAATCTAAACAATTTGATTAATAAACCCATAGACCCCATTTAAGTTGGAGCGCTATAGTGGTGGTCACTGGGTTAAACAACCTTTGATGTAGCTTGACGTGCCTGATTAGCTATAGCCCTCCTCATTCGATTGACTCACTCTTGTCTATTTACTGATGATTGATCGCCTTTGATTGCTCACAAATTGTGGATGGCTGTCAGTATGGCTCGCTAGGTCGCAGTAGTTAAACTGTGTCTCTCTTTCAAACTCCATCTATGCACGCTTCCATAGTCTCGTCAGACGCCCGAAGGCGAGTTTCTTCCTCTGGATCAGTTGGAATTGGACGTGGGCTTCAGTACCGGGGCGGACCAGCTCTTCCTGGTCTCACCACTCACAATCTGCCATGTGATCGACACCAAAAGCCCATTCTACGAACTCTCCCAGAGATCCATGCAAACAGAGCAGTTTGAAATTGTGGTCATATTGGAAGGAATAGTGGAAACCACTGGTAAGTTATCACAAATACATCATTGTTCTTTCTTGCAGTATTATAGTAAAGACCATAGGCCTATTTCATGTCTATGCCCTGAGATAAAGTGGTGCGCTGTTTGGCTCAGGCTAGAGTATATGATAGCAAAAATAAATGTGTGTTAGTATGAGTGTAATAATACAAGGATGAGTGTAAAGTGAATGAGTATAATGTGAAGTTGCAGGGTTTTACTCTTAAGTGGCCAATGTTGACCCAGATGGGCTTGTCTAATGACCCCTGGGTGTTAGTGAATGTCATTGTTTGCATGATATTGGTTTTATGTGACACAGCTGGATATGTTTATAAATAATATGTTCTGATTTAATTTGATGTATGCAGTGGAAATGGCAACAAAAAAAAATGTAAATTGATATATAGTAAGTCAACATTGACAGCGGTGCTTGGTAAGAAATACAACTAAACAAGAATGCTGGTAAATTGAGTTATTTTAGAAATAATTGACTCTGTTTTTATGAGATCTCCTAAAACATATTCCAAAAGAGTTGATGTCTAGGGAACATTATTGCTGTTTTAGAATACAAACCTCACACTCTTCTGGAGGGTACACTGTAAATAAAAAATATGGTGATTACAATTGTAAGGCAACCAGCTGCAATAGGATTGTGAGTTTGCTCAACATTTGGGCATATAGCTGAACCAACATGCATTCAATTTGAGAATTTATTGGACCTTGTTTGCTTATTTACCAAACTGCCTTGCATTTCGAGTGAATGGTAGTTACCACCCATTACTGTATTTGTTAGCGACAGAGACATGGTTGTTGTATTCAATTGTTTTCAGTACTGCAGCCTTCACCAAGTGAGTGTCTAAGTGAATATGTTATCTTTAATATTAAACTCTTTATGACAATACATTACGTTTATCATAAGGCCTTTTGAGGGCCTATTTACACCCCAACACAATGGTCTCAAACTCCTGGTTTACAGGCCACAGCAAGTCTGCAAATCAGATTATGCTGGCTTGCAAAGTGCTGTGCAATTCCTATTGGAATCCAGCCAGAGTGAAGATATCCAACAACTGGACCTTTTAATATCCCGAAACCTGCATTTAGATTGATTCAGAGCTGTCGTTCTGCCCCTGAGCAGGCAGTTAACCCACTGTTCCTAGGCCGTCATTGAAAATAAAATAAATAAATTATTAAGACTTACCTAAATCATATCAACTGGAACAGCCATCTCAGTAACAGGTGCCATAAATCCAACTACTAGATTGGATTAGTTTAGAAAAAATGTATGCTATGTTTGTGTAGGATAATATTAATCAACCAATCAAAGTACATGCACAAACACGGGTATTGAAACAAACAATTCAGAAAATCTACCTGCAAAAGAGCATGCAGAGCATGATGGGGAAGGTTTTGAATTCTTTTGAGAAAACATGAATTTGTAATTTGCCTCAGCAACCGTTTTCAAATTCAGCTGACAGAGTTTGTTGAGTAAACAGAATTCAGCACATTCACTCAAATTCTAGTCCTTTTGAAGCCCACTCAACTCGCATAATAACGCTGAATAAGCAATTGGTTGAATGTACTTTTTTTACAGTGTTGCCTTCCAAAGGCAAACATGAACATGAGCATGCTGAGTGTGATGGGAGAGGTTTTGAGTTGTTTTGAGAGAAAAAAATGAATGTAATTTTACTCAACAACCGTTTTCAAATTTAGCTCACTTTGAGAAGAGTTTGTTGAATAAACAAACTTTAAACACATGAGCTCTAATTCATGTCTTTTTTTAAAAACTCCACTCAACTCACAGATGAACTCTGATTAAGCAATTGGTTAAATTGGCTTCTTTTTTTAAAAACCGTCTATACTTTGCGTTCCCCTGTGCTTTTTGAAATTGGAGACATAAATTCAACAAGAACAGGATTGCCACACGTGATCATGGTGTGTAGGCATTTTCAAACTGTTCCCTTTGAGGAAGTTAATAAAAGGTTTTCAAGGGAGGGCCTTTAAGATTGTGGAGTGACATAACTTTGTAGCAATCCTGTCTGACGCAGAACAGACCACTGCAGATTTACTTTAATCATGAAAAAGTAGGTCCTCTACTGTACGTACGTGGCAGTAGCAGACTTTACAAGTCATGCCATTAGATATCCACAAAAAAAGTCAAATTGTACATCAACTAGGAAATATCTTCAGTCCTCCGATTTTATTCAGAATCCAAGCTGTTTTCAATATAGTTTTTTATGTGTTGATCTGTAGCAACTGACACAACTCGTATAGTATATGAACAATTCATGGGGCTATTTTTTTTTATTTATGAGAGCTTACATAGGGATGGTATATAGAAAAAAAAGGTGCAGAGAAATGACTGTGATAAGTCTAACCTTACGGGAGCTGCCTTTTAAGATTCATCCTAAGAATTAGACATGTCTACATCTTCTCCCAATGTTTGGATTCATCGGTCAGTCATTATCACAGAAGATTCAAGAATGCAGATAAGATTTCTAAAACTTTCACTTAGGAGGTAAAAGGTTCACATGCATCATATGCAACTGGATACAACAGCAGAATTCGACAGCACATTTTACTATAATTGGATTTGAACATATGTTATATTTTCTCAATGTCAATGTTAAATCTAGCTAGCACTGTAATCTTGACTGGGCCAATACGAACGTACTGTATGTGTGGTATGAGGTTAAATAACAAGAAAGAGATGACGATGTGAAAACAATATGTGGTTAAAAATGTATGTACAGTAAAAGTCTAAGCCTCAGACGCTTTCATTTTGGTCCAATGTAACTCTGTTTCCATGGCAACCGCTCCTTGAGCATTCCGGATTGCAGCACTGCACCTAAACTTAGATTTTATTCCTATGGTATGGGGGGGGTGAAACGGTTTTCTATCGCGTTCATTTTCTTGGCCCAGCTCTCTCACCCCGGAGTACTTATTCATTATTAAGCTCATATTCACACAATGAGCTTCAAATCGTCATCCCACCCGTTCATGATATCATCAACTCAAAGTCAGCAGCACATGACTTCCCATCTGTTAGATTATCAGAGTTTTGAACATAATCACTGCGTGCACGAGACTATTATACCGTGCATTTGGAAAGTATTCAGACCCCTTCACTTTTTCCACATTTTGTTATGTTACAGCCTTATAATAAAATTGATTAAATCGTTTTTTTCCCATCAATCTTCACACAATACACCATAATGACATAGCAAATACAGGTTTTTAGAAATGTTTGCAATTTTTTTTACAAATAAAAAACTGAAATCACATTTACATACAGTACCAGTCAAAAGTTTGGACACCTACTCATTCAAGGGTTTTTATTTATTTTTACTATTTTCTACATTGTAGAATATTAGTGAAGTCATCAAAATGATAAAATAACACATATCAAATCATGCAGTAACCATAAGTGTGTTAAACAAATCAAAAATATATTTTAGATTCTTCAAAGTAGCCACCCTTTGCCTTGATGACAGCTTTGCACACTCTTGGCATTCTCTCAACCAGCTTCAGGAAGTAATCACCTGGAATGCATTTCCAACAGTCTTGAAGGAGTTCCCACATATGCGGAGGACTTGTTGGCTGCTTTTCCTTCACTCTGCGGTCCAACTTATCTCAAACCATCTCAATTGGGTTGAAGTCGGGTGATTGTGGAGGCCAGGTCATCTGATGCAGCACTCCATCACTCTCCTTCTTGGTCAAATAGCCCTTACACAGACTGGAGGTGTATTTTGGGTCATTGTCTTGTTGAAAAATAAATGATAGTCCCACTAAGCGCTAACCAGATGGGATGGTGTATTGCTGGAGAATGCTGTGGTAGCCATGCTGGTTAAGTGTGCCATCAATTAAAAATAAATCGCTGACAGTGTCACCAGCAAAGCACCCCCACACCATCACACCTTCTCCTCCATGCTTTACGGTGGTAACCACACATGCGGAGATCATCCGTTCACCTACTCTGCGTCTCACAAAGGCACAGAGGATGGAACCAAAAATCACAAATTTGGACTCATCAGACGAAAGGACAGATTTCCACCAGTCTAATGTCCATTGCTTGTCTTTCCTGCCCCAAGCAAGTATCTTCTTATTGGTGTCCTTTAGTAGTGGTTTCATTGCAGCAATTTGAGCATGAAGGCCTGATTAACACAGTCACCTCTGAATAGATGATGTTGAGATGTGTCTGTTATTGGAATAATTTATTTGGGCTGCAATTTGAGGCTGGTAACTCAAATGAACTTATCCTCTGCAGCAGAGGTAATTCTGGGTCCTTTCGTGTGGTGGTCCTCATGAGAGCCAGTTTCACAATAGCACTTGATGGTTTTTGCGACTGCGCTTGAAGAAATGTGGTCGAAGTTCATGAAATTCATGATCAAAGTTCTTTCAATTTTCCATATTGACTGACCTTAAAGTAAAGTAATGATGGGCTGTCATTTCTCTTTGCTATTTTGTGCTGTTCTTGCCATAATATGGACTTGATCTTTTACCAAATAGGGCTATCTTCTGTATCCCACTCCTACCTTGTCACAGCACAGCTCTAGGAATAGTCTTGTTGGTTCCAAACTTCTTCCATTTAAGAATGATGGAGGCCCCTGTGTTCTTGGGGACCTTCAATGCTGCAGACATTTTTTGGTACTCTTCATCAGATCTGTGCCTCCACACAATCCTCTCTCTTTGCTCTATGGACAATTCCTTCGACCTCATGGCTTGGTTTTTGCTCTGACATGCACTGTGAACTGTGGGACCTTATATAGCCAGGTCTGTGGCTTTCCAAATCATGTTTAATCAGTTGAATTTACCACAGGTGGCCTCCAATCAAGTTGTCACAACATGTCAAGAATGATGAATAGAAACAGGATGCTGCTGAGCTAAATTTCAAGTCTCTTAGAAAAGGGTCTGAATACTTAAAATGTTCATACATTTGAAAAAAAAAACTTTTCACTTTGTCATTATGTGATATTGTGTGTAGATTGATGAGGGAAAAAAATATACTTTAATTAATTTTAGAATAAGGCTGTAAATAAACAAAATGTGGAAAAACTAAGAGGTCTGAACACTTTCCAAATCTACTGTATGAGAGTATTATAACAACAAAAACAACAGAGCAAGGCACTTTTAATTTAATTAAAATACATGTATTAGAATGGCATGTTCAATAGAACAAACATCAAACTCAGACACTTTTCAGCATATCCTCCGTGACGATGAGTAGAATGATACAAGAACTTAAAAATTGTGTAAATATTTCAAATTAATATAACAGATAATTGTTGACTCCAAATGGTTTAGGTTTAGTTAACTGTTTGTTCTATGAATGTCAAGAAAAGTAGACTTGAAAGGATTGAGAAACAGTCTGTACTTGGGTTGCAAAATTCCTCTTACTTTCCCAAAATTCCCTGGTTTTCCCGAAATCCTGGTTGGAGGGTTCCCGTATTTCCTGCTTATTCCATCATAATACCAGAAATCTTCCAAACAGGATTTCTGGAGAAAGTCACCAGATTTTTGCAACTCTAGTCTATACACAGCTATTGAGAGTCATCATCATCATCATCATCAACGTCATGCCAGGGAACACTATACTGAATCACCGAGGTGCAATCAAATTCACTTCACTGTATGTGCAGAAGTGAAATTGCTCAGACTGCAATTGCTTCACCACTCTTCTGTTCGAAATGTTACATGAATTATACATTGTAAATCTAACATGCAATTTTGTACTTTAGGCCAATTCTCTGTCTTAATTTGAGATCATAAACTATGCCATACTTCTTTGATCAGCTCAGTTAAAGGATAAACAGGCTGTGATGTTCATTTCATGGCAAGCTGGCTTTGAATATGTGATAAACTAGAGGAAGAATTCTGTCAGCAACACAGAGTTTCTCCCTCAGAAGTTGTGTGGCACTTGATTACCACAACACTTTGCAGCTCTTCATTTAAAAAAAAAAGATGTGAAGCACTTCATTTCAGTTTTGTGTTCACTCATCAATTATGTTTAGAAAAACATTGGCACATCAGCAGGAAATGAGCTTTATGAGTAGACTGCATACACTTAGGTTGGAGTCATTAAAACTTGTTTTTCAACCGCTCCACAAATTTCTTGTTAACAAACTATAGTTTTGGCAAGTTGGTTAGGACATCTACTTTGTGCATGACACAAGTCATTTTTTCCCCAAAAATTTCCAACAGATTATTTCACTGATAATTCAATGTATCACAATTCCAGTGGGTCAGAAATGTAAATACATTAAGTTGACTGTGCCTTTAAACAGCTTGGAAAATTCCAGAAAATGATGTCATGGCTGTAGAAGCTTCTGATAGGCTTATTGACATAATTTGAGTCAATTGGAGGTGTACCTGTGGATGTATTTCAAGGCCTACTTTCAAACTCACTGCCTCTCATGGGAAAATCAAGAGAAATCAGCCAAGACCCCAGAAAAACAATTGTAGACCTCCACAAGTCTGGTTCATCCTTGGGAGTAATTTCCTAACACCTGAAGGTACCACGTTCATCTATACAAATAATAGTATGCAAGTATAACCACCATGGGACCACGCAGCTGTCATACCTCTCAGGAAGGAGAGACACGTTATGTCTCCTAGAGATGAACGTGCTTTGGTGCGAAAAGTGCAAATTTACATTTACATTTACATTTAAGTCATTTAGCAGACGCTCTTATCCAGAGCGACTTACAAATTGGTGCGTTCACCTTAAGACATCCAGTGGAACAGCCACTTTACAATAGTGCATCTAAATCTTTTAAGGGGGGGTGAGAAGGATTACTTTATCCTATCCTAGGTATTCCTGAAAGAGGTGGGGTTTCAGGTGTCTCCGGAAGGTGGTGATTGACTCCGCTGTCCTGGCGTCGTGAGGGAGTTTGTTCCACCATTGGGGGCCAGAGCAGCGAACAGTTTTGACTGGGCTGCGCGGGAACTGTACTTCCTCAGTGGTAGGGAGGCGAGCAGGCCAGAGGTGGATGAACGCAGTGCCCTTGTTTGGGTGTAGGGCCTGATCAGAGCCTGGAGGTACTGAGGTGCCGTTCCCCTCACAGCTCCGTAGGCAAGCACCATGGTCTTGTAGCGGATGCGAGCTTCAACTGGAAGCCAGTGGAGAGAGCGGAGGAGCGGGGTGACGTGAGAGAACTTGGGAAGGTTGAACACCAGACGGGCTGCGGCGTTCTGGATGAGTTGTAGGGGTTTAATGGCACAGGCAGGGAGCCCAGCCAACAGCGAGTTGCAGTAATCCAGACGGGAGATGACAAGTGCCTGGATTAGGACCTGCGCTGCTTCCTGTGTGAGGCAAGGTCGTACTCTGCGGATGTTGTAGAGCATGAACCTACAAGAACGGGCCACCGCCTTGATGTTAGTTGAGAACGACAGGGTGTTGTCCAGGATCACGCCAAGGTTCTTAGCGCTCTGGGAGGAGGACACAATGGAGTTGTCAACCGTGATGGCGAGATCATGGAATGGGCAGTCCTTCCCCGGGAGGAAGAGCAGCTCCGTCTTGCCGAGGTTCAGCTTGAGGTGGTGATCCGTCATCCACACATCAAATCAATCCCAGAACAACAGCAAAGGACCTTGTGAAGATGCTGGAGGAAACAGGTACAAAAGTATCTATATCCACAGTAAAATGAGTCCTATAAAATCGGCAAAACCTGAAAGGGCGCTCAGCTAGGAAGAAGCCACTGCTCCAAAACCGCCATCAACTGTACATGCTAATGATTGATGGGCTATTGGGAACATGCTGTGGCATTTACATGATGCTAAAGAGGTGTTCGCTAATATTTTCTGAACAAGTCCAGCCGAAAGCTGCAGTGGAACATTTTATTAGACCATTTTAAATGAGCAATTCCACGGGTTGTTGCATGGCAACCTGACTTTACATCTCGGCCGCTTTGGAAAAGATTCTTCCGGTTTTGAATATTTTAATACAACATTTTGTGACGTCTTGGCCTGCCCGGCATTTACCAACAAAAACCATCGCTCTTGATTTTGTTACAAAAATAGTAAATGCTGGTACAGCTGATTGTAGGTTACACCACACTGATGGAAAAAAAAAAATAACTGAAAAAGAGAAAGCTTTTTCTGTGGCAAGTGAAGCTCTTGAGTTGTACAGCAGTTAGTGCCTCTGGAGGTGAGCTGGAGGAAGTCTTCTGGTCTTTCATTAATGCCTCTCAAATGGCACCCTATTCCCTACATAGGGAATAGTGCCGTTTGGGACAGACACAGGCCATAACTAGTTAGTTGTGCATTGACGTGGCTAGTTGTCTTGGCTTCCTCTCTGCCCCCTCCATGGCAAACCCAAGGCTTTTTTTACGATTCACTGGTATTGGAGAACAAATTTCATCTTCCTTGTTATTGTGTTTCTGTTATTGTGTTTCTGCTATGTGTTCATGCTAAGACGTGTGTGTGTGTGTGTGTGTGTGTGTGTGTGGGTGGCATGAGACTTATGAATTGATTTAAAGTGCACTTGATGTTTATTCATATTTATCTGTGAGCATATAAATACAGTTTGTCTGTCTTGTGGACATTCTAGCATTGGATAAAGAAAGTGTTTCAGAGTTATACGTAGTATCACAGTTTGGCTTATCCTTCCCCAAATAATTTGCCCATTGATTCACTCGTCTTATAGATTATAATGCATTTTGATATGGAAACCTTGGGAACTGTGTGTTTACCGTGTTTCAATGTAAATCATTAGTTATGAGCTCCTTGAATTCTATTGCTGTATTTTCAATGGATTCTCCCATCGTTGGCTTAGTGTTGAATATTGAACAAAGATCCTGCATATTGGACAAGAAGTATGAAAAATGTAAACTTGTAATGCATAACCAAGATCAAGCGTGTATAAATATAGCTTTCTCATCTGAGATTTGGGATTAGAGGAAGGGATTTGAGGTAGGTGCAGCAGTTTACAGATGAGCTTTAGGGGAGAATAATTAACCATTTATTAACAAGATAAATTACTTTTTTGGCCTAAAAGCAAACAATTGAGTCTCTTTTCAATTCTATTTTAAATTGTTGTAATTAGCTATACAATAATATACACAAACTTCACATACTGTATTATGAATACTATTGCCCATTTGAATATTGAAACTAAAATAAGCAAAAGAGGAGTGTATCTTACACAAAGAATAGCAGCAGCATAATCCATTCAGAGGAATTGGTATATATCATGTAGCAGATTAGCCAAGTAGTTGGGAGTATGCATTGGTCTGTTTTTTTTATCATTCACTGCAGAAATAGAAAAAGGAAACACACAACTCTCTGCTTAAACAGGTATAGCAGCACGAGACAAATGAGTCACTCCAGCCCAGGGACTACAGCCTGTGTGTGGTGTCAGGGGTGGCATAGAGCTTGGAGCTTGCGATAAGGCACACAGCTGTGAAAGGATAGACAGGCCCCTGGAGAAAGTAGCCATAATTCATTCGGGAATAATTACACTCAGAGCGTGTCCCGTGCTGTTCCCCGCTCCTCCATTCAGCCCCGCACTCCAGCAGTCTGCAGTTTCAAAGGGGTTAATGTGGGTTCAGCCGAGGAAGTCAGCCTTCTGAGCAAGTGAGAGCAGGAGTCTCCAATTAAATCTAATGTGCCCAGGATCAGAGCACGGAAGAGTCACGGCCCTCCCCATGGAGAGGAACCTGTGTCGCCAGGGCGCTCTGATAAGACACATCTTTAATAGCTTCCTGTTCTCCGGTGAGTTAGTGTTCATTCATTTGTTTCATTTAACTTCATTTACGGTGGCTCTTTCACTACATGCCTCACGCATTTCATTGCATTTAGAAACCGCGTTGCACCTTTGTGTTTTTAATTACATGTTAATTGTGATTTAGCCACCAAATGCAGTGCTAGAATAATTTCTCAGTTTATACAACACAAACAAATGGTATGGTGCCAAATAAGGGTTATTTGGCTTGTAACGACAGTGGGACCTTTTTTTTGAAGGTTCTAGAAAGAACTATGCTCATAAGGTTATTAATGGAACCTGTATTGTGCTATAAATAATCCTTTCCTAAGGTTCCATGAAGAACCATTAAGAGGTTCTACTGTATATAGTCCCAGTAGGTATTCACGTAATAATAATGAATTCCCCTCGACCACGCCCACAAATTGGGGAAAAACCAACATTCTTTCCTATTGAGCCCCATTGGAAAAGAGACATGTTCATTGTAGATTTTTTGTGATACAGAAATAACAAAACATGCCAAAAAGCTGCTGTGTTGTTAAATGTACATGTAGCCAGATACAAAATCCCAACCTACGGTTCACAATGCTTCCATGTAGGGAAATAGAGCCTGCGAGAAGAGCCCTGTGGGAGAGTGGGAAATGTGGGGATGCATTGTCCAAGTAGACTACACGTAGCTATGTGTGTGGAAAACATTTAATCACAGGTAATACATTTCACTTGTGTAGTACAGGCCGTTTGTAACTTCACTCACTACGTGTAGCTGTGTAGTCCGTTTGTTTGTGTTGTTGGTCTTGGCTAGCTTAATGTTCTGGTCGGTAGCTAGCTAGCACTCACTCAGGTGGCTGCTAGCATCCTCATGAAAAGGGGCATATTACATTTATATAAGTAGTGAGAATGCAGGTTGTTTTCCCCAAAACGGTTCCCTTTTGGGGGCTATTTGGAGAGACGAAGGTCGAAAGCCATGCGTCCTCCGAAACACAACCCAACTTCTTAACACAGCGCCATCCAACCTGGAAGCCAGCCGCACCAATGTGTCGGAGGAAACACCGTGCACCTGGCGATCTTGGTTAGTGTGCACTGCGCCCGGCCCGCCACAGGAGTCGCTTGTGTGCGATGAGACAAGATATCCCTACCGGCCAAACCACCTCTAACCCGGACGACGCTAGGCCAATTGTGTGTCGCTCCACGGACCTCCCGGTTGCGGCCGGCTGTGACAGAGCCTGGGCGCGAACAGCAATGCAGTGCCCTAGACCACTGCGCCACCCGGGAGGCCATTGGAACCCTTTTTTAGGGTTCTTTAAAGAACCTTAATCTCAAAAGGTTCTTTGTATAACCACAGTTTTTTAAATATTTATATATATTCTTGTTTAATAACCATATTCTATTGTTAAAATTCCATCGGTTTAATTGTGTTTATTAACAAGTTGAATCAGGTGTGCTAACTGGAACAGCTGGGGGTCCCTGAGGAGAGAATTGACAACTACTGACTTAGTCAACTTCTCAATTGACACAAGGCCATGTGTGAGTCTTTCACAAGACACGGTCACTGGCCATAATCATATATACAATGTGATAGCCTGACACAACAGATTAGATAAACTGCAATGAAACTCGCACTCAGGGTTGCACAAAATAGCTGGGAGCAAACCACACCCCAAAATATTATAATGGCCCACCACCCCTAGATTTTAATTATCACTTACGAGTTAAGTGGAACTGCAAAGAACCATTGAAGGGCTCAAAGGGTTCTTTGGGTCAGTATGGTTTCACATAGAACCAGAACCATCACCCTTACCAAACAACCATTGAGGAACCATTTTTTGTTAGTGTGTAATGTAGCACATGCATTCTGTCGTGTACATGTCTCGTGTTGGATTTTTTTTGTTCAGCTCAGTTCAGATACTTACTGTAATAGACTAAATCTAGATTGTGTTGAATTCCTCATGCACATGACCAGTTTGCATTAAGAGACTCCCACCGAGTGACAGCTTGCTTTGTCTAAAGTCCCACTGTGATAGAAAGTGTTGATTCAGACAATCAATCAAGTTTATTTATAATGCTCTTTTTTACATCAGCCGATGTCACAAAGTGCTGTACAGAAACCCAGCCTAAAATCCCAAACGTCAAGCAATGCAGATGTAGAAGCACAGTGGCTAGGAAAAACTCCCTAGAAAGGCAGGAACCTAGGAAGAAACCTAGAGAGGAAACATGCTCTGAGGGGTGGCCAGTCCTCTTCTGGCTGTGCCAGGTTGAGATTATAACAGTACATGGCCAAGATGTTCATAGATGACCAGCAGGGTCAAATAATAATGTTCACAGTGGTTGTAGAGGGTGCAACAGGTCAGCACCTCGGGAATAAATGTCAGTTGACTTCATAGCCGAGCATTCAGAGTTAGACAGCAGGTGCGGGAGAGAGAGAGAGAGAGAGGGAGAGAGAGACAAAAACAGCAGGTTTACCAAGGTAACACGTCCGGTGAACAGGTCAGGGTTCCATAACCGCAGGCAGAACAGTTAACTGGAGCAGCAGCACGACCAGCTGGACTGGGACAGCAAGGAGTCATCAGGCCAGGTAGTCCTGAGGCATGGTCCCAGGGCTCAGGTCCTCTGGGAGGGAGAGAGAATTAGAGGGACCATACTAAAATTCACACAGGACACCGGATAAGACAGGAAAAATACTACAGACATAAGACTAACAATAGCCCCACAACACAAACTATTGCAGAATAAATACTGGAGGCTGAGACATGAGGGGTCGGGAGACACTGTGGCCCCTGAACAGGGCCATCCAGGCAGGATATAACCCCACCCACTTTTCCAAAGCACAGCCCCCTCACCACTAGAGGGATAACTTCAAACCACCAACTTACTACCCTGAGACAAGGCTGAGTATAGCCCACAAAAATCTCCCCCACGGCACAAACCCGAGTGGCACCAAACCCAGACAGGAAGATCACGTCAGTGACTCAACCTACTCAAGTGACGCACCCCTCCTAGGGACGGGATGGAAGAGCCCCAGTAAGCCAGTGACTCAGCCCCCATAATAGGGTTAGAGGCAGAGAATCCCAGTGGCGAGAGGGGAACCGGCCAGTCAGAGACAGCAAGAGCGGTTCGTTGCTCCAGTGCCTTTCCGTTCACCTTCACACCCTTGGCCCAGACTACACTCAATCATAGGACCTACTGAAGGTTGAGACCGATGTCTGCGTCTCTCACATGGCTAGGCAGACCATTGCAAAAAAAATGTGCTCTATAGGAGAAAACCATGCCTCCAGCTGTTTGCTTAGAAATTCAAGGGACAATTAGGAGGCCTGCGTCTTGTGATCGTAGCGTACGTGTAGGTATGTACGGCAGGACCAAATCGGAGAGATTGGTAGGAGCAAGCCCATGTAATGCTTTGTCGTTTAGCAGTAAAACATTGAAATCAGCCCTAGCCTTTACAGGAAGCCAGTGTAGAGAGGCTAGCACTGAAGACAACACACTAGAGAGCTTTACATTTCCTGACTATATAGTAATTTCACCAGAGATGAACTCCACATAATGGACATTTTGTTGAACAAGCTATGACATGGAGTATTCATTATCCCCTTCAGATGAACTGTGTTTGCTTCCCAAGGGAAAACAAGGTAATTGTCTCTTTGGGGATTTGTCAGGTCTCAGTTGAACTGTAATAAATCATGGGATGGAGGAAGGGGTGTGGCGGTGGGAGACCTGGGATGAACTCATTTGGTGACGCCACTACATCTAAAGTAACGGGTAATGGTCAGGCCATGATGTGTAGAACAGAGTCGTCATCACGCTACTTAGAGTTGGAAATAATTGTATCTTTGTCTCCAAGGACTTGCATGTGTTTTGGACTTAATATGCAAGTCTAATACGAAAGTATTGTGTATAGTAGTATTGCAAATGTTACTGGTGTCACTTAGACTGTTGATAGGGGTATCATGTTGCCACTTTCGCCATCCAGAACTAAATAGAACCAGACAAGGATCTTGGTTATATTAAATAATCACTAAGGAAGGATGGGTAGCCTAGAGCTTGGTCAAAACTGACTGAAGATTGGGGCTCCTCATTAACTGTCTGTTATCGCAAAGTAATAAAGGTTGTGCTCTGCTTTTATTTATTTTTTGGCCACTGTGCAGTATTGATCGCTAGCGTCCGAGTGTCCCTGAAGTCCACGTTAATCGATCTCGGTCTAAACACACACAGCCACATTTACATTTTGTTCTTTGGGAGGCGCTTCTAGCGGAGACGATCTTTGGGGGATGTCTGCTTTCTATTTCTGTCTTATTGACATGCTGTGGGGTACTGGACCTCACTCAACCCACAGTAAGAAAACACAAGCATAACGGAATATGCCATATCCCTTTTCCAACGGCTCCCGGCTAGGGTTAAATAGAGGGAAGTGGGTTACTGAGATCTACCGCCCAAACCCACTCCCTTGTCCATTGTGTTATCCTGCTTCTCTTTGTAGCAGAGAAGTTACGGTATGTCCTGTGAATTCAACTGTTCCTTCTCCATTAAAAGCCAGGTAGCAGCGTTTTGCCCATCCTCCCCATCTCCTATTCCTCACCAACACACTTTTTTCCTTGATAATGTCAGCCCCCCTGCTTGTTAAAGTGGTCTTGCTGTTGTGTACAGCCTTATGTTCCTGCGCCTGGTCTGTCACCTCACCCTGTGTAGAGGCTTGGCAGGCAATGGCACTCTCCTCTCTCTCACACCACACACACACACACAGCCCCTGCTCTGCTCTGCTGTTTACCTCCACACTGATGTTATTGCCTGAGCATTTTGGCTCCCTCAACACCCATCCCCCATAGCAGTACATTTCAACACCGTTTTATTCTCAGCCAGTGAATTTCCTTCTCTGTGTTTTTTTTTTTTCTTGCACACATTTTGCCTGCCGCGTGTTGAAAGCTGAACGCTCGAGATGCCACCTTAATGAATTGATTAAATACTAAAAAACAGTATTACAACAGATTTAGATTCATCTATGAAGAATGAAAGGAGAAAGCACGCCCCTAAAAGCTAGAGGTTTCTCTTTTCCTCAGCATACAGTGTATTTTGATGGTGGTCACCATAGAAACAGATTTTGTCTAAGAGATCGGAACTGTTCCCGTAATAGATGTATCCGTTTCATAATTTGATTTTTTTTCTCATCCTCTAATAGTCACAACATGTTGTGTCCTTTCAGGCATTGTGTTGAAAAAAGGTGACCATTCAGTTGTCAGGAACCCAAAGTACTGTACTCGGCAGAGTATTGTTACGGTATGTCCTGTGAATTCAACTGTTCCTTCTCCATTAAAAGCCAGGTAGCAGATAATGGGCCCTATCAGATATGCGTGTAGTTGGTGCTGTATAATATTGAAAATACATGGGTTCTAATTATTTGTTAGTATACAATTTATGCTCCCCGCAAATAAAAAACACAAAGACTGATGGAAAGGCCCCGAACATGGTAAGCTGGTGCCTAACGAAAATGACTGACAGACAATATTGATTCTAAATGTTATTTGTGTAATGACAATGAATTGTGAAACAAATTAACTGCAATTTGCTAAAACTATTGTGATTGTGCATTAATTATAGCTAACCTTCAAAATGGTACGGCTAACATAAGCTAGCTTTTATCTATCGTGATCGCTGGCAAATGAAATAGAAACAGACAATTATAGCTAAAGTACACAGAACAATAATATAAAACGCACCATGTAAAGTGTTTGTTTCAGGAGCTGAAATTTAAAAAATCCCAGAAATGTTCCATATGCACAAAAAGCTTGTCTCTCTCAAATGTTGGGCACATATCTGTTTACTTCCCTGTCAATGAGCATTTATCCTTTGCCAAGATAATTCCTCCACCTGACAGATGTGGCATATTAAGAAGCTGATTAAACAGCATGTTCATTACACAGGTGCACCTTGTGCTGGGGACAATAGAAGGCCACTTTAAATGTGCAGTTGTCTCACACAACACCATGCCACAGATGTCTCAAGTTTTTAGGGAGAAAAAAACTAAACGGAAGATAGAGGCGTACCTGCGCTATTTAGCAATCTGCGTCTCCGAACACCTGGGTGTAAACGGAAGATGGGTGCCACGAACGTGTTGTCACTGAAATAAATACTGTAGGCTGCAACTGTGTTAAAACAGTGTACAGTTAGTGTTTGTGATATGAAAGTGGAGGGCTTTTTATTTCTTAAACTGTGCCGCAATTGAGAATGGATTCAAGTTTAGATGGAGTACTTGGCTGTTTTGGCTGCCAGAGCCAATTCGCCTCTAAACAGAACATGTAAGGTCCTTGAACTATACGGAGTAACGTTAGGATCCTTTAGTCCATGATGGTGCTCATAGGCTTGTATATTACCATCAGCAGAGGCTATATGACACACATTGTGGACATCAAGCTATAATAATGACCAGCATTTAACTACCAACAACTGGTAGACATGTGTGCATTTCATTAGTTTCATCAGTGTTATTTAGATGGAAGATGTTAACTTAATGCGCCAGTGATAACGTTAGCAGAGAGGTAGCAAGCTAGCTATTCCACTTACCCCGGTTCACGTCCATGCTCACATGAGCCCATGATAATGCTCAGTGCTGCTGATTGAGAGGCTTTAGAAGTTGGTGGTAGGTACAGCATCCACCGAAGCAACTTCCTGCTGAAGCCGCACCTCCGATTGTCGATAGCAGTTGAAATTCCCAGGGATGAAATGCCCGCCTCATTCTCACAATATGTATCCCACTTCATAAAACGTTTTCAATTGCAATGGTCGAAAACTTCACTAAAACATTGACAACAAAAAAATATGATGTATAAAATGCAATTGTTAGCTCGATACTGTTACTGTCTTTACGCTTACGGAAAAACCCCACACGCATTCAAACGAATTATGCGTTCGAATCCAAGTGGGAATTTAGCAGTTGTGATATCGTAAATACCAGTTGGGTGCGTTTGTGCTTTGAACTAGTTGAGAAACGCTGATTGGCTAATGGCCAACAAGCTGCGTAAACCATCAATTAAAAGTACAGCTATCATGCCTGTAAACATATTGTAGTGTTCAGAAACCATCGGAAATGAATACTTCCTCAATTCCCGACTTGGAAGACCATTTATAAATTCAAACGAACCGCATGGAAGTATACATTGAAGTTTAGAAGACGTGTTGTCTTCCAAGTGGGGGGAATTGAATAAGTATCGCCAAGTAAAGCTCTGTCTAAAATTCTCTGTGCTATGCTTTAAACTACCTACTATGTAACGGCTGTAAGGAAGAATTCACATATCACCAGCATTTCTAAGTGAAGACTTGTATTTCCCAAGTGTGTGACACAGACTTTAGGGCGTTATGGGTTTGTTTCCAAAGTTAAGAGCTGATTAGGAGAAAACCTCAAACCCAACTTTAATGACCACATTACAATATTATAAACATTGATTTAAGAGTTTGTTAATATTTGGGAATGTTTTCTTGGGGGTGATCTAAGTTACTAGTGTATGTGTTTTTGGCATTGAGAAATAGGTGCTACACTCTTTTCAAAGGGGGCATCTATTGGATGCTTATTCCCTCTGTCAGTTTGCTTCTCCATGCTGCTCTAGCTTAGTGCATCTCTTTAATAAAGAAGTAGTCAAGCAGGGATGTATTCTTCTGCTTGTCAGCAACAACCTTCAACATGATGAATTGGTATTTAATTGTTGCTGCTCACCATTTTGTACATTATTAAAGCATTCATATGTTAATGTCATTTAGTACCAAAATGATCTGAACAGTGCTCTGATGCAAGGACAAGAGGGTTGAGTCGTGATTCCCTATTCACGGTCCAGATTCCCATTCTTGCTTCTGCTAGCGTTTTTTCTCATACAAAAACACTTCAGTTGCCTCTAAAGCCCTGATACTATGTCAGGGGACTGTGCTGACAGCCATATACTGGTGAGTGAGGGTGGGTGGATGAGTGCGTGTCTGTGCGTGTGTGTGTGTGGCTGTGTGCTTGCGTGCATGCACGTGTGTGTGTGTGTTTGTGAGAGGTTGTCTTACATCTGCAGATCCTTGTCTGTGATATAATTTAGAGGTCGGGGAGGACTCCTTACGCCCACCTTTCTCTCAGTGACTTGGGCTGTGGGTGTCGAAGTGCAGAAACATGCTAATCTGAATAACAAACAATCCTCTATTTGCATACATATGTCCATTCTTAGCACCATTTGCATTTCATCATTTCCCCCAAAATGCAGGTTGTTGTGGCTGTTTTGTAAAACGAGCTCAGGAAAGCACTTTTTGTGTTTTCTGAAGTCAAATGATGTGTATGTATTTTTTGATATGTAAGAACTGGGTAGAATGAAACATCTATCTACAGCCAGGATGCAAGACTCTGGTCCTCGAGGTCTGGGGACAATGGAGTTGTGCACCCCTGATATCCAGCATATGACTGAGACCATACAGCAAACAGAAAACAGCTCCTGTGGCTTCTATATTCTGGATAAGCTTATGTTAGAGACTCTGCTCCATGAATGCCAGTAAGCTTAGTGAGCCACCATCAAGCAGAAACTACTGACAAGCTTTCTGCTAGTCCACTTTCCATTCTCGGCACCCACAGAATCCGTTTTATCTCCCTGTCACTTTAGTGACTTGGCTGCTGTTCAATTTTGTTATATGACAAAAGCTAACTCAGTATTATCCAGCAGGACTGCATCTATTCCTCTGACACTTTGATAGACTCCCAAACACACAACCTCAGAGAGATCAATGTCCTCTGCATGCCTCTTCAACCTCAGGAAGCTGAAGAAATTTGGCTTGTCACCAAAAGCACTCACAAACTTCTACAGATGCACAATCGAGAGCATCCTGTCGGGCTGTATCACTGCCTGGTACGGCAACTGCTCCGCCCACAACCGTAAGGCTCTCCAGAGGGTAGTGAGGTCTGCACAACGCATCACCTGGGGCAAACTGCCTGCCCTCCAGGACACCTACACCACCCGATGTCACAGGAACGCCATAAAGATCATCAAGGACAACAACCACCCGAGCCACTGCCTGTTCACCCCGCTATCATCCAGAAGGCGAGGTCAGTACAGGTGCATCAAAGCAAGGACCGAGAGACTGAAAAACAGCTTCTATCTCAAGGCCATCAGACTGTTAATCAGCCACCACTAACATTGAGTGGCTGCTGCCAACATACTGACTCAACTCCAGCCACTTTAATAATGGAAATTGGTGTAAAAATGTATGACTAGCACTTTAAACAATGCCACTTAATATAATATAATGTTTACATACCCTACATTACTCTTCACATATGTATATGTATATACTGTACTCTATATCATCTAATGCATCTTTATGTAATACATGTATCACTAGCCACTTTAAACTATGCCACTTTGTTTACATACCCTACATTACTCATCTCATATGTATATACTGTACTCAATACCATCCACTGCATCTTGCCTATGCCGTTCTGTACCATCACTCATTCATATATCTTTATGTACATATTCTTTAGCCCCTTACACTTGTGTGTATAAGGTAGTAGTTGTGGAATTGTTAGGTTAGATTACTCGTTGGTTATTACTGCATTGTCGGAACTAGAAGCACAAGCATTTCGCTACACTCGCATTAACATCTGCTAACCATGTGTATGTGACAAATACAATTTGATTTGATTTGAACACTCTCAATAGCAACACATTATTGCATCAGAAAGGTACTGTATATTCAATTTGAAGAGCAACATTCCCCTGGCTTCTTGTAGATTCACCAATTGGAAAAAGGAGGGAGTTGTAGTGTTTTTTTCACAGCTCAGTTTTTTTTTTTGCCTAATAATCTTCGATATGAAAACAGTACTGTGTTTTGCGGGACTTTTCACGTTTCAAATGCTGTCTAGAATTAAAACAGTCCCTGGAATTATTGCCCTCTAATTTCACTATCTCATTAAAAGTCAATATTCTTTACATGAATTAATGATCTTGCAGTAAAATTGATGGGGCCATATCCAATTTCTACAGAGAAGGCATCACTGGGGAAGGAGTAGCTGGGTTTCCTAACTCCCCGGTATGTACAGTACACCTGGGTGGAGTTGGGTTGAGATGACTGGGGGTGGAGTGTACCTGCGAATACACCGAGTCGCTGCCAGTTCAAACAAGGAAACAGTCAGCAAATGTATTTGACAAAAGCTTTATTAAAAAGTGTGGATTTCAGCATACGAAGGAAGGCACGCAGCTACAGATGACAAACATGGGTATGCGGCACGGGTTTAAGAATGTACTTCTTTACAAGTATTGACTGACAGCGGCTCGGCGTAGTAGGAGGTTCAGTCCGCCCAAAGCCGTCCGCTCTCAACTCCATTGATGTGGAGTTGAGAAAAGCTTGGCCTAGAGGGCAGGTGTAAAGTGATATTACCCAATATGCTGAGATGGCTCTAAAACAAGCTGACCCTACCATTGGTAGGTGTGCTGGAACAGATACAGGGGGGCATACAGGCAATCAAACCAGGTCACCGTGGTCAGGACCTAGGCGACATGATGCATCATCCAGTATTGAGTGATATAACCAGTGGTTTTAAGGATGGTTGTTTCGCTTGGGATGGTCAAAGACAAAAAATAGACTTTTGTGTTGGATATTGTATGTACGCCACATTTGCCTCGAGTTGCACTCAAAGGTGACGATCCAAATAGCCTTTATATGGTGTGTTTATGCTCACGTATCGTTGGTAGATTTGGTTTCCATAGAAACACACAGTTCCAGGCAGGTATGAGGATTACGTAAGGTCTTATTAAAACAAAAACAACCACACTTGTTTTCCACACAGCTGTGGCACAATTTCTGATGTTTTTCTTGTCATTGTTACAATTGCTTTCTCTCCTCTTCTAACGCTCACAATAAAAATGTTTTGCAGTGTTTAATTGTGCTCAATATCACCTCTATGTTTCCAAATGGTTATGATGGCAATTTGTCTGTAATTGTTTATTTTTCCCAACGGAAGGGAAATCACAGAGCAGCCTCTTCACTGAGATTGTTGATGGCTTTTAGTATATGGATGCAGGAAGCTACCTACTTACGCAACACCAAATTACCTTCTTGTAATACTGTCGATGGTGCTTTTACAAAATAGCTGGGCTCTCCTCCAATAGGAAGCCACTCAATAGGATGCAGGTCAGAAAACAGAGAGTTACCCAACAGTGAGTCATCACAAGTTTGATTATCTGATCTCAGAGAAGCAGTGTGATTATCCTTATTGTGTGCCAATCACTCTAGATTACTGAGTATTATTATGTTACAGAATAAATGGAGGAAATATAATGATTTATTTGTGGCTTCAATAACTCCTGTCACACCCTCCGGGCCAGTTCCGTTGAACTTTATCACAATATTTTAATATCCTCTACTGATTATGCGCCATTAAGTGGTGTGTTATATTGATTTTTAATATGTTCTGTGTCTCTGGCAGTCTTTTGGATGTGACTTTTAGCTTACAGTGTTGTTGACTAATATAGCAGAGAGGCTCAGTTGGTAGAGCATGGTGCTTCCTATGCCAGGGTTGTGGGTTCAATTCCCGCTGGGACCACACATACGTAAATGTATGCACAACCAAAGATTTCAAGACTAAAGGCTGGGTGTGTTCGTAAATTGTAACAGTCCCTCCTGCAGCAAAGCACCTCCACAACATGATGCTGCCACCCCCGTGCATCACAGTTAGGATAGGGTTCTTCTGCTTGCAAGCCTCCCCCTTTTTCCTCCAAATATAATGATGGTCATTATGGCCAAACAGTTCTATTTTGGTTTCATCAGACCAGAGGACATTTCTCCAAAAAGTCTGATCTTTGTCACCATGTGCATTAGGAAACCGTAGTCTGGCTTTTTTAATGTGGTTTTGGAGCAGTGGATTCTTCCTTGCTGAGCGGCCTTTCAGGTTATGTTGATATAGGACTCGTTTTACTGTGGATATAGATACTTTTGTACCTACAGCATCTGTTCTGGATTTGATTTGCACTTTTCGCACCAAAGTACGTTCATCTCTAGGAGACAGAACGCATCTCCTTCCTGTGCGGTATGACAGCTGCGTAGTCCCGTGGTGATTATACTTGCGTACTATTGTTTGTACAGATGAACGTGGTACCTTCAGGCATTTGGAAATTGCTCCCAAGGATGAACCAGAATTGTGGAGGTCTACAATTTTTATTCTGCAGTCTTGGCTGATGTATTTAGATTTCCCCAAGATGTCAAGCAAAGAGGCACTGAGTTTGAAGGTAGGCCTTGAAATACATCCACAGCCACCATTCCAATTGACTCAAATTATGTCAATTAGCCTATCAGAGGCTTCTAAAGCCATGACATAATTTTCTGGAATTTTCCAAGCTGTTTAAAGACACAGTCAATTTAGTGTATGTTAACTTCTGACCCACTGGAATTGTGATAAGTGAAATAATCTGTAAGTCTGTAAACAATTGTTGGATTTTTTTTGTTGTTTCATGCATAAAGTAGATGTCCTCACTGACTTGCAAAAACTATAGTTTGTTAACAAGAAATTGTAATGACTACGAGTTTTAATGACTACATCCTATGTGTATGTAAACTTCCAACTTCAACTGTAGGCCTATGGGTATGCATAAGCTCTAACATGCATATGGGTGTTTTGAATTAATTATCACCTTAGAAAGCACTGTCCATTTCGTTCTTTTAGGCTTTGAAACAACATCCACTAGGATCATGTTTTCCACTCAGTTTCAACCTGTTGAACTTCTTACTTCAAATTGATCAATCACAATTTTAAAAGGAAGATATTGTTTTAATGATAAGTGTTTGATTTGATTTTCGATCCCATTTGCATCGATGTCCGAGTGGTTAGAGGGACAACAGAGCACTCGACACGAAAGCACTCAGAATCGCAGAGCGATAGGGCAGAAATAATACTCTGACCGTACTCAATGTTCCCTTGGGCACATCTGTGACTTGACTGTGGCTATTAAAAACTGTTATCAGCGGATTATTGCATGGACCGTGGAAACAGGGGCAGAAACCACAGATGATCATAGCTTCAATTAAAGATAAACAATACCTACTGTAACATGATCTTTAGATTCTTTGAACGCTTATTCATTCATTCCTTAAGAATTCTGATTCATTAATTGCTTGCATCAACATTTTTAAACTAGTAGGCCAGTAGTTAGTATACAATGTGTGATATTGATATCAGGGCAACCACTCAGCTTCTAATGGACTTGAACAAGGCTCCAAGAACACAAGTGCTTCCAGCATTTTTGTAGCTTGCATACTTAGTTAAAAGGAAATGTAAGAAGTGACGCAGTTCAACGTCCTGGACTGACAAATGGTCAGATGTTGATCTCATCCCTGTTATAATTCGTTTTTGCTTAATGAATTCATGAAATGAATTATGGGGTGGCTGTGTAAAATACCGCCTCCCGTAGCCATGTTTTCCTACACATTCAAATGTACAAAAGGTTGTTGCATGGAGCTCTGCTCAGGGTGAATTGATACAATGCAAGTAATCAGATCATGTAACTGCAATTACGATAGCATCTGCCGAATAACAGGGACAAGAGGGTTATCCTGAAGATGAACCCGTAGCTTTATGTAAAACAAATTCATGTTGCGGCTCATTAATTCAAACCTCATCATTCAATCCTCGTTATATTAATTTGTTTACGGGGATATGAGTGGAGTGTTTTATTAAGCATTCACGATGCCTGGTGCTCATGATCGAGTATCTTAAATCCATGGAACTGAACCTTGTAAACTTGAAACGTTCCTTCACTGAGCCTTGATGGCAGCATGGCTAACCACACTGAGCTTGCTAAAAGAGCATAGCAGAAACCTGTCTCATATGACCTATCTTATCTACACCACATGGCCAAAAGTATGCGGACACCTGTTTGTCAAACACCTAATTCCCAAAACATGGGCATTAATATGGAGTTGGTCCTCCCTTTGCTGCTATAACAGCCTCCACTCTTCTGGGAAGGCTTTCCACTAGATGTTGGAACATTGCTGCGGGGACTTGCTTCCGTTCAGCCACGAGCATTAGTGAGGTCGGCCACTGATGTTGAGCGATTAGGCCCGGCTCGCAGTCGCCGTTCCAATTCATCCCACGGGTGTTCGGTGGGGTTGAGGTCAGACCTCTGTGCAGGCCAGTCAAGTTCTTCCACACCGATCTTGACAAACAATTTCTGTATGGACATCACTTTGTGCACAAGGGCATTGTCATGCTGAAGCAAGAAAGGGCCTTCCCCAAAGTGTTGCCACAAAGATGGAAGCACAGAACCGTCTAGAATGTCATTGTATGCAGTAGCATTAAGATTTCCCTTCACTGGACTCACTAAGGGGCCTAGCCCAAACCATGAAAAACAGCACCAAACCCAAACCCAGATGGGTCTGTCAGACTGCCAGATGGTGAAGCGTGATTCAACACTCCACTTTTCAAGAGTGCAATGACGGCAAGCTTTACACCACAATGGCAGCTGTGTGCGGCTGCTCAGCCATGGAAACCCATTTCATGAAGCTCCCGATGAGCAGTTATTGTGCTGACGTTGCTTCCAGAGGCAGATTGGAACTCGGTACTGAGTGTTGCAACCGAGGACTGACGATTTTTACGCGCTTCAGCACTCGTGGTCCTGTTCTGTGAGCTTGTGTGGCCTACCACTTTGCGGCTGAGCCGTTGTTGCTCCTAGATGTTTCCACTTCAGAATAACAGCACTTACAGTTGACCTGGGCAGCTCTAGCAGGGCAGAAATTGGCTGAAATAGCCGAATCCACACATTTGAAGGGGTGTCCACATAGTTGAATTTTGAATTTGAAGTCCCATGAATGGTAATATATCTTTTAACTTCCCAACGAGATATGAGTTGTCAGGAAAGTCCATTGGACTCATTGCACCCTTGTCTTTGCTAAGCTTCCTGTGGTCCAGCATTGAAGTAATTTGATTATCCTAATATGCTCTCTTCTAGTTCCTAACCAAGGTCACTGTATGAACTGAATTGATGAGTAACAAAAGGCTCCAGGGTGACTTAGACAGAAGACATCTACTCATTTCGGGAAACTTTTTGAAAGTGTCAACACGATTCACTGCCTCTGAAATAGCAATTGTTTCCCTATCAATGAAAGTCAAAATGAAAGCAGTCTTTTAGGAATAAAGATGTCCAGTCGTTTTAATGTTGAACAATTGTTTCCCTATCAAAGAAAGGCAAAATGAAAGCAGTCTTTTGGGAATAAAGATGTCGAGTCATTGTAATGTTGTACTCCGGCCAAAGACAATGAATCCCGCTCGGGTGCACTGTACTGTATGCATTATGTGGTAGATGAATGCTTGTAGTTGTTTATTTTCAGGCTCCCGGTATTGCTGCTCAAACATGAGAACAAGAAGATACGCGTTACAAATGTGCACAACAGTGGCACCTTTAGTAGTGCATCATCTTAGCACTAATGTAGTGAATGACCAGTGACAGATGATGACCAATTAAGAAATTGGTTGTGTGCTTTTTTAATCACGTTAAAAGAGTTATTGGGGAGAAGGAATGGCTGAGTAATTTTCTTGTCAGACCGGAGGAAATCTCTGAAAGCCAACATTGTTCATATGGTAGTGCTTTTCATCTCATAAGTAATTGCTGTATGGCCTCTAGGCCAGTACTGATATTCTCTGCTTCTTTCTCAAATTACTGAGGAATTAGTGTTGTATGGAACCTGAACATCAAATAATTGTTTTTTTTTGTAGGTACATTTCTCTGTTATATGTACTAATTAATCAAGTACATTTTGTGAGTGATATTGTTTGATGAATGAAAACAATCTTTTATGAACACTTAATTGGCACTGCGCCAGGCATGTAATTGAGTAAGGGTTGCTCTGTGATTATAAAGTGTTTGTTTAACGCTGTGCTAGTCAAATATTTCATCTCCACAGCATTAGCCTTGTGTGCCTTGTGCACTGACAATCTGACATAATTCTCTGCGGTAGAGTCGAAGTCATCAAGTTCATTTCCTGCAATAATGATAATCAATCCAATCAACCATGATCTTTTTGTTTCTCTGTTTTGTCTGTGTTTGACAGGGATGACTTGCCAAGCGAGGACCTCTTACACTGAGGACGAGGTTCTATGGGGACATCGTTTCTTCCCAGTCATCTCCCTGGAGGAGGGGTTCTTCAAGGTGGACTACTCTCAGTTTCACGCCACATTTGAGGTCAACACTCCCCCGTACAGCGTGAAGGAGCAGGAGGAAAACCTGCTCATGTCCTCTCCACTCATGGCCCCGTCCCTGTGCAACAGCGGCGAGGGAGGGAAGAACAGCTCCATAGACTGCCTGGAGAACCTGGAGGACAAGGAGAGCACCACCACCAAGCTGCCATCCAAGCTGCAGAAGATGCAAGGGGGTGGCTGCGGACGGGACGGGCTGCCCATGCCTAGGAAGCTGCTGAGGATGAGCTCCACCACTTCGGAGATGATCTACCCCGGGAGCATGGGGGAGCTGCCTATGAAGCTGCAGCGCATCAGCTCCGTCCCCGGCGTCTCCGATGAGAAACAGATGAGCAAGATGGTCTCCAAGATCAGCTCCGATCCCATCAGCCAATCCGTGGCAGACTTGCCCCCCAAGCTGCTAAGGATGCAGGGGGGAGGGGGGGTAGGGGGCCGAATGGACGGACACCTGCCCCCGAAACTCAGAAAGATGAATTCCGACCGCTTCACGTAGAATGGGCAACCCGTTTTAACTTATCACACCCCATACCCTTATTCCAACCCTTGTATTATTTCAAATTTATTAAAAGACATGATTCTTATACTCAAGAAAATGTAGTGTATATATTCGTACAGATATACCTTATATAAAGGGGGGGTGATGGAACACAGAACATTTGTTCCTGGATGGAAGCATACGTGCTATGATGAAAGACCTCTGATTTTTTCAGGACAATGTACGATTAGCACAATCTGGCATGTCCAATACACTAACCGCATGCAAAACAGATTCGCTCTAATTTCTGGCATGACATTTATTGCTGTATTATTTTACAGAGATGATTTGAACAGTGACATTACTTACAATGGGTCCGAACATTTGCACAACGCCACGTGGTTTACAAAAATGGAAAACCTACATTACATGGGTCTCATTTACGGCGGAGAAGGCTGCATACATTTGATTTGAGTTGGCCGCTTTTGTTGTTTACTGTAAAATTGTGTGGCAACGCTCTGTTAAATGCATGCTACTATTATTGTCTTAGCTAGACAAAGGTAATAGACACAGATGTTTAGCCTTTACTATATTACCTTGTTTCCATTTCCACGTTTGTTCACGGCTGTATTTTTGGTATTTCATGTATAGGAGGATGTCTTACCATGTGCAATTTTTACACCTTCCTTAGTTCAGCAAGCGTACTGTATGTTGCTGGGCGACGCAATCTATATTTGCAAATGCATGGTCCACATCATATGACAGATTGGAACTGGGCACAATCTTATTAAGCAACGTGAGTTTACTTTACAAGGTAACACTTATGTTGGAAGGGCCAATACTACCGCCTTATAAGCACAACATAACCATTACACAACACACAGGACACTATTTCGGGTACTGTTTATGGCAGGAAGCATTTATGGTGTTTTGACAAATGTCCTGAGCAGTACTGTACAATGCCTCTTTTACATGGAAGTTAAAACAACTGAACACATGGTCGTGTATGCCTTCTCAAACAGTCGTTTTGAAGTTCAAATGATTATTTATTCGACTTTTCATTGAAAACATGTGCACCAAAATTTCGAGTTAACTGTCACCGCATAGATCTAGATTTAGAGGTGGACCTATATTTAGGAAAAAGTAACCACCTTTGTCTTAAGAGTCTATTATGCTCTCTCTTGAACTAAAGCAATAATGTTATTCTTAATGACTATAATCTTTATATACCCACAGGGTCTGCAGCAGCCCCATTACCAGTATATTTACTGAATCAATGCCATGGAACCTGGTCCTACTAAAACCACCAATGACATTGTATGATACTCAAACTCTTCAGGAATAAAGATCTAAGAGGCAATTGTTGACACGTTGATTTAATGGGACACGGGTAGCTTGCTTTTTGCACTGTCACTGTCAAATAAATAAAAAGTATTGCATAGAAGACCCGAAATGTGTTAAAAAAGTCTAGTTGTTATGGACATTACATAATATGGTACAATATGTATCGAATGTACTATATGAATAAGTATGATTGGGGTTTATAGAGTTACCAAAAATAGTTTATTATATAATTCAATGCAGTATCATATCAAGCTTGCCATTAGTTAAGTCTATTCTCTATCCAGAGATAAGCCTTTGTTCAGAATCTTAATAAGCTATTTCTAATATATGAGATAGATATGAATATGAGAGCTCCTGATGCCATTATCCTCAGTGGTTCTGGAGTAGAGTCTAAATCCTCATTATGCACCTTAAATCAGCACTTACCGCTACTGAGCCAATTTCACTTTTATCACCAAGGAGATCTTTGCAGCCGGTGCCATTTGCCTTTATCATCTGCCCTGAGAGCGGCGGTGTCGCTGAGATCTCTATCCATTAAAGGTTTCATAACCGCACCCCCCTCCAAAAAGAAAAACTGCACCCGCACTGCATTCATTGACTTCTGTGAACTTTGAAGACGTCGAATCTTTGTCATATGTTCTATGTCCCCCACAATTCATGGAACAAGACGGGGAATAACAGAAACTCTGACTTGCAATGCTGCTCAGACACGTTGGTTGAATTAGAATTGGCAGAGCAATTTCATTGAATTCAATTCCAGGGCTCTGCTGATGTGGCTCTCTTTGTTTCATTGGCTGTCGAGGGTTTTATAAAGTGTAAGGGAACTTAACCGCAATAAAAGGCAAAAGGCATGTTGATATCTGAAGCGTTAAACACGCGAAGGAGTTATGAAAATGTTCATGCTTTTTCATACTAATATCCAGGAAAGTGAGGCTGCCTATTGCAAGGGAACTGCAGTAATTGGCAGCTGATTAGGCAAATAAATTCAATTTAGAGCTGGCTAGTAATGCACTTAAAATGACTTTTCGTCCATCAGCGGTTCCACAGAATCCAAGCGGTTGTAAAATAAAGACCCTCTCTCCATCGATTTGTTTTCTAAATAGCAGAAATGTTCTTCCATTCAGCAATTTGCAATTATAATGCCACTTTGTGTACATATCACGACAACAGTGGCACTGAGTTAAATATTAAACGCTAAATATAGCCTGTTGACTTTACGACACTGACTGTTTGCGCCTCTCTCTCTCTCTCTCTCTCTCTCTCTCTCTCGGTGAGTGACAGCCGAGAAGACACTTTAGGAATTCTACATTTAAATCATCTGCACCAGAGTTATGCTGTCCCTAAATAGCTTTATGGAGTAGTTGGTTTATGTCGGACACATCTTAGATTCAATTATAGGAAAGTGATTCCATCATCGTCAAATTCAATTAGTGACATACCGTACAGAGATCGTGAAAGTGCCAATTGTTGCATGTAAGGGGATTCTTTGAGATCAGAGTGGAAATGTAATGGGGTTCCACTATAATCAGAAAACAGTATTGCAGTGCTGTCGTTGCATTCATGCTCCGTCTGTAATATTGTACGTGTCAGTGGTTTCATAGAACTTAAAACCAACCTTCACCAACATGGTACGGCTACTAGAGTGATGTTGGAACTTAGGTCCCGGGCACATTATACTGGAGGACAATTTCACATGGTTTAAAGTGATGACCCGCTTCTGTCCAGGGACACTGAAAGCCATTTGCCTTGAGGATGAGTTTACAGAACTGTATGGGGATTTCCCATTTATTTAGACGTTTATGTGGTACCTCTGCATTTGGACTCATGACTCATGTGAGCACAAAGGTGCTAGTTGGGTCAACAAAACTAGCGTTTGGGTGTTTGTTGATGCTCAAGGCATCATTGAACAGCATGCGGGTTTCATGGTACCCCGACACACTGACAAAAGCAGGAGGAGTTGCCTTTCTTTGTCATTTTATACTGTAGCTATTACCATTGTTCATCTAGACATCGACAAATGTTGAGCTCATTGTTAGTATGTGATTGGAGAAAGATGTTGCTATTCAAATTTCACCCCATTTCTCCTGCTGCTGGAACAATGACAGTCATAACAATCGAGCCTTACGTCATTGAAACCGACGTTGCCTTGGGATTCATCCAAGGTTCTGTTGACGATGCCTCTAATGCTGTAACTCAGATTTACCCTTTCAAATCCACATGTTACATGTGCCATAATGACTTCATTCAACAAAGGCCAAGACTGACAGGAGAGGCGAGAGAAGTGCATTGCCGACTGAAGCTGAGGGGGCATAAACGGGTTGTGTAGGGTGAACAATGTTTTTGTCACAATCCCTCCAAACCAGTACATTTGCAGAATTTCAGTGATCAAAATTGAGTCAGCAAGGCAGGATATTACTGTGAGGGTAAGATTAAGACGGTAGGAGAGAGTGAGAAGAGAGAGAGAGGGGGACAGGGAGAGAGTGAAAGGGAGAGAGGACAGGGAGCGAGTGAAAGGGAGAGTGAGAGAATGATAAGAGAGAGAGAGAGAGAGGGACAGGGAGAGAGAGAGAAGAGGGAGAGAGAGATACTTTCCTGTATTTTTGTCTGATTCTGTCAAGGCTTGTTTCACAGATTCACACCTCTCCGAATTCCTGTAACACAAAGAAAGCCAGCGAGGCTGAATTGCTATTTTTAGTTTATTGACGAACAAAACCTTAAGAACGATGATACATTTGGTGTGGTGCCAGAGACTGTTCTACAGTCTGTATAAAAAAAGAAGTCAAAACAGTCCATATCCAAACCTTTACTCTTCAACCAGTGGTTAGAGCATTGGACTAGTAAACGAAAGGTTGCAAGTTCGAGTCCCCGAGCTGACAAGGTACAAATCTGTCGTTCTGCCCACTGTTCCTAGGCCGTCATTGAAAATAAGAATTTGTTCTTAACTGACTTGCCTAGTAAAATAAAGGTAAAATAAAAATAAATAAATAAAAACCAGTATTGGGAAGTATGGTAAATTGTAAGAAAAGGCTCGTGAACCCACGTAAAAGACACAGATAATTAGACACACAGTTCACAAGATCAATGGGAGAGAGAGAACCCCCCCCCACACACACACACACACACCCAAGCACTCTTTTATTCTCTCTTTATTTTTTCTCTTTCTATCTTTTCGCTCGCTCTCCAACATGTGCCACCCCCCGACTCCCTCCACACATACACACAGGGACGCATACTCACAAACATATGCAACCTAACAGATGCCTCGTCTCTGGTGTATTGTATTTGTAAGAGAACTCTGGTGTAGGCGTCGGCAAAACAGCTCTGCACCTGAGTCAGAATCCATCTCGGCTCGAGTCGCCAGCAGCGAACGCACTGGAAAAGAGCTGAGGGGGAATCGCACCAGGCTCACTCTCTCTGGAATACTGTGCCTCTGTCCCAAATGGTACCCTCCTTTTGACCAGGGCCCATATGACTCTGATCAAAATAGTGCACTATATGGAATAGGGTGCCATTTCAGACTCAGCCTGTTGACACTCTCCTTATTTACTTTCCCCCATCTCATGTTTGCTGTGAGATCCCCGTACAACTGTTGCCCTCCTTCTCTGCCAATATGATGTTGTTTACAGTGTGAGCACAGCCAGCAGAAAACTAAATTGGTTCTGTGAAAGTTCCCAGAACATTAGTTGCTGCAAATGTTCTCATAACACAGAAACTGTCCGGTCGTGCTGATGATTATATAATGTTTGTATAAAACATTCACCGGATGTTGCATGAACGCTCTCAGAACACATGTTGTCCGTTGTTTAAAGGTTCCCAGAATGTTTCATTACGTCGTGGGAACAGTCTGGTGAGAACATTGTGGGGACTTCACAAAAGACATGTTCTCTAAACACATACGGTCCAGTTGTGTGGATGATTCTACAATGTTTCTTTTAGGGTGCAAAAAAAACATTCACCTGATGTTACAAGAAAGTTCCCAGAAGACATTTGGTCTGTTCTTTAAAGAGTACCAGCATATTTCTTTAGGTTGTGGGATCATTTTGGGGATATGACAAGAGATATGTTCCCAAAACGCAAAATATGACATTCATACAATGTTTAAGTTAGGTTGCACAGGACATTCCTATAATGTTGTAAGAATGTTGACAGAACACCTGGTCTAAGTTATTTAAAGGTTCCCAGAACATTTGATTAAGTTATGGGAGTTTTCTGGGATGCCGCAAGAATATTCTTGTCATATTCACATAGGTTGCACAGAACATTCCCATGATGTTGCACAGTGTTCCACAATTTCCAAATAAGTGACTTTTTATGACATTCATAGCATATTCGTTTTAGGTTTAACACAATATTCCATTGAAGTTCACGCAATATACATTTGACCTTGTCTTGGAGGTTGTCCGAACATTTCAAGAACATTTAAAAAATATATATATATTTAAGTTTGACCTACTATTACCACAACATTCACAGCATGAAAATGTGAAGTTTCTTAAAACACAAGAGTCAGGTTGGAATACAATTATGTTTCTATCCGGAGTTAATTAATGCCAATTCACATTTGAAGGTGGCACAGAGACACATGGGCATTTTCATTTCATAGGACATTTGAACAGCATTTAATTATACAAACACAACCATATATTTTTTTATTTACACTTCATATGTTGACAAACCTGCAATGTTTGGATCCCAAGACAGGTATTTTATCCTCTGGACCACAAGGGAAGCTCTCTTACATTTCATTTTTTTTGTCAGTATATAACCATGACAGTTTGGCCAATCAGGAATCCTATGCTTCCTTTTCAGCCTTCGTAGACATAACTAACCCAGGGAAATACTGCTAACAGGGTTATCCATCATCAGTTCCACCATCGTATTTATATGCTGCATACATCTGGGCCCATATTTACAAGGTAACCAAGACTACGAGTGCCGATCTAGGATCACTTTTTTTTTTTTCAGATCATGAAAAATAAGACAAGGGGGGGGGATCATATCAAGCATCTCAAAGTAGGAATGATATCGGATTCGTTTTTTAAACAGTAAAACAGTCGATTTATTCACAATGTTTTATTTCTAACAGTCTAAATTATGCATTTCTGACTGGATTTATTCATCTGGATGAAATATAGATAAATGCTGTTCAAATGTCCTATGAATGGGGGGGGGGGGGGCTTTACAGCGCTCCTGCTCCGTACTCGCCAAGAGCTCCCGATAAATCTATAACAAACTTATCCTGAAAACTTGATAACTTTACCCATACTTATTACTACACTGCAGCCAAGAGTGGTGTTATGCCTAAGAGATAAAACATTTAAAAAGGCAAGGGAAGCACCGAAACAGAACAAGAAACGACGGAGAAAGAACCTTTGACCATGGCCTCCTCGGAAACCAAAAATGGCACCATGACACTCCAGGGAGCAGCTAGGCTAGCTCACATCCTCAAAGTGATCAAAGAAGGCAATGACTCCCTCACAACACAATTGAACTTTAAAACGGCTGAGATCAGCTGCTCCATCTCAGCACAGATGGCTGAAATCAAAAACTCCATCTCAGTCTCCGTGGACTGCAGGCGACCGGCTCAGGACATGGTTGATTGGCTCGCTGACCGGGTTAATGTCACTGCTAACTGGGCTATGTCCCACTAGCCTGGTTTATTACTTGCATAACCCGTAGGACTGCTTTGCTGGATTATACTATAGCTTACTGACAGATCAATGAGGTAAGACCCCAATATCCATGTAAACAAACTTTGTTTTTACCAGACTGACATTGTTTTTACGTTGTTATTTGGGACAGGCATGGTCCTCAGAGGCGTGCGTCAATATGATTTGTCAGACCTTTTTATATGGCTAAGGCATGACGTTTTATATATATTTTTTATTTTTCTCCCTGTCATGGTAGGTGTGTTGGGATCAGGACACCCGTTATTGGTTTTGTTTTTAACTTGCATCATATAAGGATGGGTGAAGAATTCTCTATTTTGGTTCATTTACTGGGCTCGAGCTCCAGGTTCACATTGGCCTTCATGTCAGAAATTGAATTTAGGAATACCGACGCTGGGAGCGTAGCTCCACTACAGGTTGTATTTGAGCTGGGTGCGTTCAAGAACAGCACAGAAGGGAATTGTTTGTTTTGTTTACTCTATATTACAGTTCAGTTTTGTGAGAGACCTTTGATTTATAATATGTGTTTGACTACAGGATCACCGAAAATGGACAATAGAATATCCGACACCCTTATTGGACATGCTCCTGACATTTGCATTGATGTATTGAGTGAACAATATGGCTAAGATAGTAAATCATACATCATTGAACGTTAATGGACTGAATGGACCTGTTAAACAAAAACGAGTGCTTATGTGTTTGAAAAAGCTAAAGACTGATGTTGTGTTTATACAAGAAACACATCTAACGGACAGAACATAAAAAGTTAAAGTGGGAACGGGTAGGACAGTTCTTTCTTTGCCTCTTCATATAACATAAAGACCCGGAGAGTATCCCGTGTAGCAAAAACAATTAAAACAATTATTGATCCACTGGGATGTTATGTAGTGGTCCGTGACAGAATGTATTCTGAATCTTGGACCTTGCTAAATGTATATGCACCTAATTATGATGACCATATTTGTATTCAAGAGATATTCCCCAAGGTAGCGGAATTTCAGGGAACACACTTAGTTGGGGGCGACCTTCATTTTTGAATAATTACAATTCTGTGTGAGGAAAGCAACCTCAATTGACTAAGTCAGCCAAATGCGCCCTATCGTTTATGAAAGACTTACATTTGAAAGACACATGGAGACAGGTCCTTCTCATACCCGGATTGATTATTTTGTCCTTTCAGCACAGTTAACCCATTCAGTTGTGGAAACTGAGTATTTATCCAGATCTATCTCAGGTCATTCTTCCCTCACACTTTCTGTTTGGATGCTGGATGGAGATCAAGGGACCTATAGATGGTGCCTAAACCCAACTCCTTTTGAAATAGGCATAATTTTGTCAATTTATCAGAGACCAAATTATTTTTTTTCTGTCAAAGAAACTGTCTGTCCTCTCCCAATAGTTTAGTACTCCGGGATACATTAAAGGCATTTCTAAGGGGTCAAATAATGTTCTATACCAAAGGTCTCAAAATGAAATGTACTGCTGACTTTAATAAATTAGAGAATTAAATCCTATTGCTACAAAAAGAACACCAAAAATCTGTCTCTGAAGAAACTAAAAAAACAAAAATATAATACCCTAAGTACTTGCAAACTGAAAAGGTTATTCTTAGAACTAGGCAAAGATATTATGAATTGGGGGAGAAAACACACAAAGTCTTGGCATGGCAGATAAAAGCTGAAGAGATTTTGAGAACCATTGAAACACAGAACGGTCAAGTGTCTCACAACCCGGAAGAGATTCATTAATTATTTAAACAATACCATTCTAAGTTATACACTTCTGATGGAACAGAACCAGCAATGATGGACACATTTTTGTCTACTATTGAACTACCGCACCTCACACAGGAAGACCAAAACGAACTAGAACGCCCCTTTACAAAAACAGAAATTGAAAAGGCAATTTCTTCTCTAGAATGTGGCAAATCACCAGGAGACGAATGGCTTTCCCCCAGGGTTTTATAAGGAGTTTAAGAATTTGCTTATTCCTCTCTTGATGGATGTTCTAAATTTAGTTGCTGAGATGCCGAACCTACCGGATTCCTTTTCCACGGCTATTATAACAGTTATGCATTGAAAAAATAAAGATCCTCTACAATGCTCTACCTATAGGCCGATCTCGCTCCTCAATGCTGACTATAAATCGATTTCTAAGGTGATGGCTAATAGATTAGGACAATATTTGCCAAACCTGATTCAACACCGATCAAACAGGCTTTATATGGAAAAGATCCTCCACCAATAGGTTGTGCAGGTTATCCAACGTAATTCACATGGCCAGTGTGGGGAGTGATCCTAGTATAGCAGTATCGCTAGACGCTGAAAAGGCCTTTGAAAGGCTGGAGTGGCCATACCTATTCAAGATCCGTGCTAAATTTAACTTTGGTCCTTGGTTTTGTCGAATGGGTTAAGAATTTATACCATGAAGCACGGCGCCAAGATCACCACTAATGGCATGATGTCAGACACATTCCCACTCTTTAGAGCTAGTAGACAGGGCTGTTCACTTTCTCCACTCCTTTTTTTGTGCTAGCCATAGAACCCCCGGTGGAGGCCAGATTAACGCACAAGATCTAATTGTTCACAGACAACATTATTTTGTTCCTCTCTGACCCGACCCGATCCCTCTCAAAACGACAGACGCTTTTGGGTGCATACAGCTCTATATCAGGTTACAAAGTCAACATGGACAAAAGTGAAACGAATGGGTCCCTTCAGATGGTCTCCACAGGCATTCAAATATCTAGGAATGCGAGTTGATAATGCCTGAAGATATTTGTACACGCTCAACTACTCTGTTTTGGTTCAGAAGGTGGTGAATGGACCTGAATGGATGGATAGATCTGCCTCACATTATTTGGGAGAATTAGCTGCATTAAGATGCATGTTCTGCCTAAAATGGCACACATATTTCAATCTTTACCCATAATCCTTAGCCAAGTTTCTTTTAAGTCCCTTAACAAGACCATAAGATCATTTGTATGGAACCGTAAAACTCCAAGGGTGAGTTTGGACAAGTTAACGTGGGATTATGGTCTAGGAGGTCTCCGCCTACCAAATTTGAAGATGTATTACTGGGCAGCGCAAATGAGATTAATTTAAATCTCATTTGAAACTGAACCAGCCCCTTCTTGGACCCAGATGGAAATGCTTGCTCTTAATGATTGGGAGTAATACTATCTACATGTGGAACCACAAGGCTTATTTAAACAAAAAAACGAGCAATCAATTTAGTAATATCTTGGCATGAAATTTGTAAGTTATTTGGTCTGAAACAACACTTGTCACCCAAAACACCCCGGTGGCAAAACGGCAACACGATTCAACATTGGCATGAGAAGGGAAAAAGCATTGAGAACATTGTTATATAGATGGGGTACTTATGTCATTTGAGCATCTGAAAGAGAAATAATCATTTAGTTATTTACGGTTAAGAAACTTGCTCAGAAGCTCCCTTGGAGAAATGACTTCACCAAATCTATGAAATATTGAACAACTACTCCACAATAAACATGAATCGTTTAGATTTATATCCGGAGTTTACTTATTGCTAGTGCAACAATGCCCAATACCAGACGCATGTAAGTCAAGAGAGCGATGGGAATCTGATTTGCATATTACAATTGATGGCCGGACTATGATCGGACGTATGCCAAGATAGTGTGTCAGCGACCATCAACTCTAGATACAAATGTCTACATTACAACTTCCTCCACCAACTCTGACACCTCAGAGGTTACATACAGTTGAAGTCAGAAGTTTACATACACTTATATTGGAGTCATTAAAACTTGTTTTTCAACCACTCCACAAATGTATTGTTAACAAACTATAGTTCTGGCAAGTTGGTTAGGTATTTTTTCCAGCAATTGTTTACAGACAGAATTTCACTTATAATTCACTGTATCACAATTCCAGTGGGACAGAAGTTTACATACACTAAGTTGACTGTGCCTTTAAACAGCTTGGAAAATTCCAGAAAATTATGACATGGATTTAGAAGCTTCTGATAGGCTAATTGACTAATCAGCTAATCATTTGAGTCAATTGGAGGTGTACCTGTGGTTGGATTTTAAGGCATACCTTCAAACTCAGTGCCTCTTTGCTTGATATCATAGGAAAATCAAAAGAAATCAGCCAAGACTTCAGAAAATAAATTGTAGACCTCCACAAGTCTGGTTCATCCTTGGGAGCAATTTCCAAACACCTGAAGGTACAGCGTCATCAATACAAACAATAGTACGCAAGTATAAACACCATTGGACCACACAGCCGTCATACTGCTCAGGAAGGAGGCGCATTCTGTCTCCTAGAGATGAGCGTACTTTGGTGCAAAAAGTGCAGCTCAATCCCAGAACAACAGCAAAGGACCTTGTGAAGATGCTGGAGGAAACAGGTACATAAGTATCTACATCCACATACATCTATGTGCTATATCGACATAACCTTGCTCAGCAAGGAAGAAGCCACTGCTCCAAAACCGCAGTAAAAAAGCCAGACTACGATTTGCAACTGCACATGGGGACAAAGATCATACTTTTTGGAGAAATGTCCTCTGGTCTGATGAAACAAAAATGTAACTGTTTGGCCATAATGACCATCATTATGTTTGGAGGAGAAAGGGGGAGGCTTGCAAGCCGAAGAACCCCATCCTAATCGTGAAGCATGGGGGTGGCAGCATCATGTTGCGGGGGTGCTTTGCTGCAGGGGGGACTGGGGCACTTCACAAAATAGATTGCATCATGAGGCAGGAAAATGATGTGGATATATTGGAGCAACATCTCAAGACATCAGTCAGGAAGTTAAAGCATGGTCGTAAATGGGTCTTACAAATGGACAATGACCCCAAGCATGCTTCCAAAATGGCTTAAGGATAACAAAGTCAAGGTATTGGAGTGGCCATCACAAAGCCCTGACCTCAATCCTATAGAAATCTTCTGGGCAGAACTGAAAAAGCGTGTGTGAGCAAGGAGACCTACAAACCTGACTCAGTTCCACCAGCTCTGTCAGGAGGAATGGGCCAGAATTCACCGAACTTATTGTGGGAAACTTGTGGAAGGCTACCCGAAACATTTGACCCAAGTTAAACAATTTAAAGGCAATACCCTGAAATATCACAAATGTGTTTTACATGTGGAACAACAGAAGGCACTTTTTCTGCATTATACTTGGCAGTGTACTAAATTACAAGCCTTCTGGCATGATGTTTGTGATACCCTGGCCTTAATTATTGTGGTCCTTTTCCCACTTGACCCTGACATATGCCTTCGGGGTCACTTGACAAATGTGAATTTGAGGAGTAACTTCAATATCAAATGTACATAAATCGCCCTTGCAAGAAAATGTTTTGCATTGACATGAAATCAGATTCCTCTCTCCCAATTTACAAGATGGCTCTCTGAAATGAATAAGTGTGTTCCTATGTTAGAAGATTACCTATACTTTAAGAAATAAATTCAACACCTTTGTGAAAATATATCAGCCATTCCTGGACTATATGGAAAAACTTCCATTGGGGTTGGTGGGTGTGGGCTTGTAGATAGATGTAGCTATTTTCTTTCTGTAATGTACTGTTTGTATTGCTTTGTGTATGTGTTGGTCTCTCTTGTCTTTTGTCTTATTTAGTCATTATTAGAATTATTACTATTCTAATTTAATTAATGTTTTTTATTTTGTCATTTGTAATTGTTTTCATGTTTTTTTTTATTTTGGGGTGGTTGGGAGGGTTTATTTACCTTTTGTTGTAGTACTTACTCTTGCTGTATTGTGTTGTTCTGTTGAAAAAGAAAATATATATATTTTTTAATCCAACGAACGAAATAAAAAATACTGTCTGTTTATATCACCTTGTAGTGAACCTCAAATTCAAATTGCCGTTACATCTGGAAAGAAACATAATGGGATGTATTCCAGGAGCTACACAATTGGAGCTTTAAGGAGCACACATTTGCATACTGAGAATGCTGTGGTAACATTGGGTAATACGTAAATATAACATTTTCTAAAAAACAAAATTATTTGGAAATTGTGGAACATTGTGGGAATGTTCTGTGCAACGTAACTTAAAAAATGGTCTGAATGTCATCACAACTGAGCATATTTTGTTTGCTGGGAACCTATCTCTTGTAATGTATCCACACTGTTCCCACAACCTAATTAAATGTTCTGGGAACCTTTAAAGAACTCAGAAAAAGGCTGTTCTCTCAACATTTTTTTATTTTATTTTATTTTTTTGCAACAGGATACAAAAATGATCCATATGTCAGCACATCTGGACAGTTTTAGTGGTTTGGGAACCTATCTCTTGTCATATCCTCACAATGTTCCCACAACCTAAAGAAATATCCCGGGACACTGTTCTGTAAAGTAACACATCATAATATAGAACATCAACAAAAAAAGGGAAGATGATGATGTAAACAGTTGTTTATTATCATTGTTCCATTCAGGCATTTTCCCACACAGCAGACAGGATGATGATGACTGCTGATTTTTTATTTTTTTTACCATTTTTTAACAAGGCAAGTCAGTTAAGAACAAATTCTTATTTTCAATGACGGCCTGGGAACAGTGGGTTAACTGCCTGTTCAGGGGCAGAACGACAGAACGACCTTGTCAGCTCGGGGGTTTGAACTTGCAACCTTCCGGTTACTAGTCCAACGCTCTAACCACTAGGCTACCCTGCCGCCCCGATGATGGAAAACAAGGACATTAAATGATATCAGAAATGCATGCCATATTTACCAATAATGTATGTGCTGCAGCCATGTACAAATGGATTGTTTTGCTGTTTAATTGGTATGATACACTATTACTTCATGCTCCTGCATCTTCATACCGGCACAAAGTAGCATACAAGGACGAGTAGATTGAATGAATTGATTTAAATTGAATTAAATATAATAATTCTAAGGATGGGGGCTGCGTTTCCAGGAATCACGTATTACCTTCCATTACGGAAGCCACTCACGTGATTTGTTAGAATAAGCAAAACCAGGACATGCTTATCAAATACATTGTCATGAGGAATCCTCTTCTGCAGACTGTTTGAGCACCAATAAATCTGTGTTGTTCACCCATCTGTTGGATGGATACTGAATGGAGGGAAATGGACTTGTGCAGAGGGGTGGACTGGGACAAGAATTCGGCCCTGGCATTTTATCCACACCGTTCCACATCACAGCGCGCGCCGCCAACTTCCCAACCCACTCACCCAGTCTGTCTGGGTTAAGCCTTATATGTTATAAAAGCCAAGCTAATGACTTCTTAGGATATATTTCAAATCAGTGCCTGTCATGTCTTCCTCTGAATCAACACCTACCCTAAGTATTCATTACTGTTATAGGGCTCCAGATGAACATTTCACCTTATTGCCACTAACTTCTACAATTGGTGGCACCTGCCCTCGATTTAGACAGTGAGTAATCATCTTAAAGTAATTCATAGTGCTTTATTAAGAAGTATAATAAATAGACTACTGAGCTATTTAATAAAAAAATAAATGACACGTCCAAGCAGGAGTGCACGATTCAAGATATTTTGATGTGCAACCTAATCCAGGGATTGTAATGCATTTTGGGTTGACAATTAGACTATAGTGTCACGCTCTGGCCATAGAGAGGCTTTTATTCTCTATTTTGGTTAGGCCAGGGTGTGACTAGGGTGGGCATTCTATGTTAATTTTCTATGTTTTGTATTTCTTTGTTGTTTGGCCAGGTGTGGTTCTCAGAGGCAGCTGTCTATCGTTGTCTCTGATTGAGAACCATACTTAGGTAGCTTTTTCCCACATGGGTTTTGTGGGTAGTTGATTTCTGTTTAGTGTTTTTCACCTTTCAGGACTCTTTTATTTTTGTATTTAGTGTTCAGTGTCAATAAACAAACATGAACACGTACCACGCCGCACCTTGGTCCTCACCTTCTTCCACCAAGAGCCGTTACATATAGTTGCTATTTTACTGTCAAAATAGGACTCCAGAATGTCATATTCTTTCAATAGAGATGAATTACATGTATCTGTACGTGCACTTACTAATATCATAGGCTAGTTCATTTGGGGAAGAGGAAGTGGAAGTTTCATCAGTCGTATGTACAGAATACACATGGTATACACTGTTCAACGAAATGATACAACAATAAGAAATAATACAAAAGAATACGAACATAAAGTAAATGGCTCAGTAGAATAGAATAAGATGTTTAGCGTAAGTATAATACAAGGAGACACTATTTATAGAACAATATTTACACATGTATCAGGGAAGGGGGGATTGGGGGGCAAGTGTTTAAATTGTGCTGTGTTAACAATAGTTAATAAGAGTTTGGTATCAGTAGTTGTGATGTGTGTGTGTAGCATGAATGTATATGTGTGTGTCCGTGTGTGTGTGTGTGTGTGTGTGTGTGTGTGTGTGTGTGTGTGTGTGTGTGTGTGTGTGTGTGTGTGTGTGTGTGTGTGTGTGTGTGTGTGTGTGTGTGTGTGTGTCAGTGCAGGTGGTCAGTCCAGTTCAATTGTTCAGCAGTCTGATGGCTTGCAGATAGAAACGGTCTCTGAGACTGGCGGTATCAGACCTTATGCACTGACACCGTCTGTCCGACTGTAAGGGAGTGAACACCTCATGTCGGGGATGTGTGGAGTCTTTGATGATGCTGCGGCACTTCCTCGGGCACCGTGTCTGGTAGATGTCCCGGACGGGTGGGAACACGGCCTCAGTGATGTACTGGGCCATCTTCGTCACTCGCTACTGGGCCTTGCGGTCGTGAACAGGAGCAATTCCTGTACCAGGCCGTGATGCAACCGGTCAAGATGCTCTCGATGGTGCAACGGTAGTATTAGGAGAGGACCTGGGGTGGCATGGCTTAGGAAGTAGAGGTTCTGTTGCGTCTCTCTTGACATGAGTTGTGGTGTTGGTGGTCCATGTCAAAACACATGAACGAGATCGCTGACTCAAAACATAATACCCACTGCTAGTAGCCATGTATTCATCCAACATTAAATGCCATATCCTAAAAAAAACTTGGCAGTTGTAGGCTACTACCAAAGAGAACTATACTCTTATGCCCTCGCAGTAACCATTGCGCATCTCACGCGAGCTCTGCTCCATATCTCAAAGCCATATCAAATATTGGTTGCACAATAATTGCTACTGAGCAAAACATTGAGAGTTGAGAAAAATTGTACATACCTTCAGAGTCCCTCTCTTCGACAGAGGATGATGCATCCAGAATTGTATTTTTTTTGTAATGTTATTACGGTCAGAACACATTTTTCTCTCAAGCTCAAGGGGGGAGAGGACAGTGGCTCACTCATTACAGCAGCAGGCCCTAGCGAGGACAAAAAGTATTTAGTCAGCCACCAATTGTGCACGTTCTCCCACTTAAAAAGATGAGAGAGGCCTGTAATTTCCATCATAGGTACACTTCAACTATGACAGACAAAATGAGGGAAAAAAATCCAGAAAATCACATTGTAGGATTTTTTATGAATATATTTGCAAATTATGGTGGGAAAAAAGTATTTGGTCAATAACAAAACTTTATCTAAATGTATCTTTCTTATATACCCTTTGTTGGCAATGACCAGCCAAAGACTCATTATGGGTTAGTATAACAAACATTTATATTTACAGGCCCACAGGTCACCATTTTCGTGGTTATATTTTTATACAATATATATATTTTGTCTGTCTCAATTTTGACCAGCCCGCCCAACTACAAAATGGTCCGGCCCATCTCGCATTTGCCAGAGTTGCCAGAGGGCCAATCAGTCCCTGCTTGAACATAATTGAAGTATCCTAATGATCGTGGTGCTTTAAACAGAACAACTATGGCTGAAATGAAACAAGTGGCCTCAGATAATCCATGCTGGCTGAAAGTAAGCCTTTTCTATATGCGGGTGGGACTCTACACTCTACACACAGGTGCTTCTACACTTGCATTGCTTGCTGTTTGGGGTTTTAGGCTGGGTTTCTGTACATCACTTTGAGATATCAGCTGATGTATGAAGGGCTATATAAATACATTTGATTTGATTTGATTTGACTCCACTGCATGTTCTGCTGCTCTATGCTCTGCTGCTATGGAAGTGCCATGGTTTCATAAGCCAGTCCCTAGTTACACGTGTCACGTTCTTTAAAGTTCCATGCACATATATACAGTCGTTCACACACACAGTACGTGCACAAAAAATAACAAATGATCCAAGGAAGAATCCCATACCGTGAGTGAACTACGTTAACTTTACAGCGACAAGAATAACCCTATTGTTCATGACACATGGAAACAAGTCTGTGATGAAATGAAGGCAAACAAGTTCAAATACATTCTCATAGAATAGAATATTGACGAGGGAGGCTCAATGTCTTTGCGTGAGAATTAGTCGTTAACGATGCAATCGAAATACCTCACGATGAGGGTTTTTCCCATATACTTGTTTCCTAGCAACAGCAAATGGCCTTCGAATTAAATTGTGTCCTCAAAGTAATGCAAGGACTCTGAATTATAGACCTCTATTGGAAGTCAACTATTACTATGACAGAAATATTAATTTAGAAGGGTTCCATTTCTAGCCGCTTGAGAATGTTCCTTGCTACAGCGATTCACTGCATCCATGTAACACTGCAATTCAATCTCCCCAGTCTCTGCATACACGCCACGTCATTTCACATGAGAAAACATTGAATTTGTCATGAAATATGATTATGTTGACTTATGCGTTTACCTTTACCACGATTGTGCTCTTGATCTCAGGCGGTCAATGTTGAAGCTGGATTGTACACTTAAGCCATATTAATAAGTATATATTTTTTTAAATGATACATGTAGTTCATATTTATACATAGCTCCTTTATCTGTCTCTGGTTGAAATGGCCTGGTAAAATGCTGTTGAGGCATGTTTTGGTCTGTTTTTGTCAACAAGTCCCCCGGTCCTTGTACTGTTAGTGTATAATGACTTGAGTTATCTGCTCTGTATTCTGTTCAATCAGATCCACTAAGGTGTAGCAAGGTGTAGTAAGGTGTAGTGTATTCTTCATCAGAATATCCTCCTGGGATATTCTACAGCTCAACACAGCTTAGTACATTTTCCCTGGGCACTTGACTTCACTTATACATCTCTATCTCTCTCTCTCTCTCTCACTCACTCACTCACTCACTCACTCACTCACTCACTCAGAAAATACCTTAGACGTAAAGTTAAAAAAATTAACCTGTCCCTCATTTTAAGGTGCACCCTGATTCGCAAACTGAATTCTCATTTGAATATGGTGAAGCTGTTCCTTTTTGATAAAAAACAACAACAAGACATTGAACATCTAATAGTCAAATCACAGTGTAAAAGCAGGTGAGCTGGTTCTAATCTTTTTGGCCATTTTCTGGTGTTTTGTGGTGGAAAACTGAGCAGGCCGAGCGTAACACGTCCACCCTGTCACCCCATAGACAGGCTGGACATGTTTTGCATTCAATTGACCCTCCCTGTTGCACACCACAAGCTTCCATTCCCCCTGTCACAAGGGAGTGTATGGCTGATTTAAGATGAAGTTGTCAATCCTCGTACGGTCAACCCTGGTTACTTTATTTTGCACTTACCAGGCACTTACAGTCCTTTTTTAAATTTAACCTCTTGAGATGGTAAAACGTTTTTTTATTTTTATTAAATTGAACATGTTATTTTTATGACAGAATGTTAACATTTAAATTGAAAAACATTCTGACCAACGAGGATTGACAACTTATAGTACTCAAAGGGCACCTAATTGGTGGAACGACCCCTTAGCTCAGTGGGCTAACACAGTCTTGTGGCCCAGGAGAAGACCGTGGGTTCAACTTGACCTGACTAGTCAGACTCCTGAGGCCCTCTGTCTCTCCCAAAAATGTTAATGCAACACAAGTACCTCAGAAATAATACAGTAGATGAATGATGGTTAAGTTTGAGTCCAGTTCTATACTGGGATGGAAGATGGGATGGCTTCTTCCACTTCAGGGCCAAAGCACTTATGAGACAGACCTAGCACTCTGTCTGTAGAAACTTAAAAGCACCTCACTTCTATGTATTTTTTTTAACGCTATTAAAAGAGAAAGAAGAAGCAGCATTCACTTTGGTTCACTGCTGGAGCCTAAACTTCCCTGAGCTTTTATCCACAGGGAGCTAATTTATCAAAGTCTGTGTCCCTACTGGCGCCCTATTCCCTTGGGCCTACTTAATAAGGTCCCTCAGTCGAGAAGTACATTTCAAGCACAGATTCAACCACAAAGACCAGGGAGGTTTTCCAATGCCATGCAAAGAATGGCACCCATTGGTAGATGGGTAGAAATAAAATAAGAAGATAATGATTATCCCTTCGAGCATGATGAAGTTATCAATTATGCTTTGGATGATGCGTAAGTACACCCAGCCACTAGAAAGATACAGCCCACTGGGCAAAAAAACTGGTTGAATCAACATCATTTCATCCCCCCAAAATTAATGTGATGACGTTGAATCAACGTGGAAAACTGAAGACCGTGGGTTCAAGCCGGTTGGTTACAGACAGCCGATGCGTTGTTGGTCACATAAAGTTCAACTTGACCTGACTAGTCAGACTCCTGAGGCCCTCTGTCTCTCCCAAAAATATTCATGCAACACAAGTACCTCATAAATCATACAGTAGATGAATGATGGTTAAGATTGAGTCCAGTTCTATACTGGGTTGGAAGATGGGGTAGCTTCTTCCACTTCAGGGCCAAAGCACTTATGAGACAGACTCTTGACTTCACTTATACATGCCTACTCTATTTTTTTCATCCATCTTTTAACCTAAATCCAATGACATGGTGACATTTTTGTCACCATGTCAACTCAACCAAATGTAAATCAAAACTAGACGTTGAACTGAAGTCTGTGCCCAGTGGGTGGTGTCCTTCCTAACTCAGTTGCCCGAGAGGAAGGAAACCGCTCATGGATTCACCATGAGGGCAATGGTGATTTAAATTATTATTTTACTTTTTTTCCCTTTATTTTAGCAGGGAGTCACCATTGAGACCAGTATATCTTTTTCAAGGGAGCCCTGCATATAACATTTCATAGAACCAAAAAATTTAATACAATATAAAACAAGTAAAATACAGCATGACACAAATTGCACAGACTAACATAAATATACGCAATATTCTCAAACCCAATCAACTAAAACAAACACATTCTTTATTTTAACATTCCTCTGTCCACTCTCTAAACTGCCCCAGGGGCACTAAGGCCACTGTCTGTACTGCTTTTTGGTGATTATTCCAAACATATGGAGCTACACAAAGTGTATAAAACATTAAGGACACCTTCCTAATATTGAGTTGCACCACCCCCTTTTGCCCTCAGAATAGTTTTAATTCATCGGGGCATGGACTCTACAAGGTGTCGAAAGGTTGGATACAGACAGTCCATGCATTGTTGTCACATAAAGTTCAACTTGCCATGACTAGTCAGACTCCTGAGGCCCTCTGTCTCTCCCAAAAATGTTAATGCAACACAAGTACCTCATAAATAATACAGTAGATGAATGATGGTTTAGTTTGAGTCCACAGGGATGATGGCCCATGCTGACTCCAATGCTTCCCATAGTTGTGTCAAGTTGGCTGGATGTCCTTTGGGTGGTTGACCATTGTTGATTCACACAGGAAACTGTTGAAAAACTCAGCAGCGTTGCAGTTCTTGACACAAACCGGTGCGCCTGGCACCTACTACCATACCCCGTTCAAAAGCACTTAAATCTTTTGTCTTGCTCATTCATCCTCTGAATGGCACACATACACAATCCATGTCTCAACTGTCTCAAGGCTTAAAAAGCCTTCTTTAACCAGTCTTCTGCCCTTCATCTACACTGATTGAAGTTTATTTAACAAGTGACATCAATAAGGGATCATAGCTTTCATCTTGATTCACCTGGTCAGTCTGTCATGGAAAGAGCAAGTGTCCTTAATGTTTTGTCCACTCAGTGTACGTGACTTCAAAGAGGTCCAGCCAACCTTTTGGTAAAGAATACAGTTATGAGTCATAAAACTGTCTTCTGAGATAAAACAAAGGGTGCTTTGATAAACGGCAACCAGTGGTTTAAGAGTTAAGAGTAGAGGCAGCTGCACTTTGATAAATAGTATCACCATAATCAAGAACAGGTGGAAAGGTTGTCTGGACAATCTGCTTCCTGGTGACTAGAGAGAGACAAAAAAGCTTTTAAATCAGTAAGGGCTTCCTGTACAGCTGCAACATTGGAATGTAGCCTTGTCACAGCCAGGTTATGCATACATGATAGTATAATCTGCAAATAGATTAAATGTACAACTTTTAACTGTTTGACTGTTTGACCAATAGCATTTATATAAATAGTGAAAAGAACAGGACCTAGAATTGACCTCTGCGGAACACCTTTACGTACTTCAAAAAATTCGGACTTAACCCCATCGATCACGATGGCATGATTTCTGTCACTTACTGTAGATCAGGTATTCCCAAACTGGGGTACTCGCAATGCCGTCGGGGGTACTTCAAATAAAAATGTATATAATAATAATAATATATATAATAATTCTTCACATTTTCAAACAGTACATTTTATATTTTCCAACAGGGCTATACATTTGGGTGATGTTTTTTTCTTGCCCGAGTAGCCTCGTTTCACTGCAAAAAAAATATTAATATTAATTAAACCAGTGAAATAACAACACAATGTCAAATACAGGTAGCCTAGACAAATAATTAACATCCAATCACATTAACCTCTCTAGGCTAGGGGGTGGTATTTTCACATCCAGATTAAAAGTGTGCCAAAAGTAAACTGCCTGCTACTCAGGCCCAGAAGCTAGGATATGCATATTATTATTAGATTTGGATAGAAAACACTCTGAAGTTTCTAAAACTGTTTGAGTGTACTGTTATGGTTGGGGCCCGCGACCTGAAAGCTCGCTCCACTTTGTTTCCGTCCGGTATTGAACACAGTTTATCCCGTTTAAAATTGTATCTATTATTTACGTAAAAAAATACCTAGTTGTATTAGGAAAGTTGTTTGAAATGTTTGGACAAAGATTACAGGTAACTTATTAGATATTTTGTAGTCATGTTGCGCGAGTTGGAACCGGTGTTTTTCTGGATAAAACGCGTCAAATAAATGGACATTTTGGAGACATAACGACGGAATTTATCGAACAAAAGGACCATTTGTGATGTTTATGGGACATACTGGAGTGCCAACAGAAGATCTCCAAAGGTAAGGCATGAATTATATAGTTATTTCTGAGTTTTTTGTCGCGCCTGGCGGGATGAAATATGATTGTCTGCATTTGTTTGATGGGGTGCTGTCCTCAGATAATCGCATGGTTTGCTTTCGCGGGAAAGCCTTTTTGAAATCTGACACCGTGGCTGGATTAACAAGAAGTTAAGCTTTATTTTAACATATTGCATGTGTATTTTCAAGAATGTTAAATATTTACAATTCTGTAGTTTGAATTTGGCACCTTGCACTTTCACTGGATGTTGGTCAGGTGGGATGGTAGCGTCCCATCTAGCCTGGAGAGGTTAACCATTACTCTCTCAAGGGGATTCCACTAACGGTCCGTACGTAGCCAAACGTAGTTGCTGCTCATTCCGTTTGCTCGAAAATTGATAAATGGTTAAAAAAAGTAAGGCCCACGTCCAAATAGACACAAACTAGCTTCACTGGTACTACTGCTACTACCAGCAGTACTACACCTGTACCTGTCAACGACACAAGTTGTTCTGCTTCCACGAGCACATCCAATGCTTGCATCAGTAAATCTACATTCGTTGTTAGCCCAGCTAGCATTGACACTGACAGTTGTGAATCTGATGCAGCCGAAGAGCTACTGCCCCCTTACTCAGGAAAGCACCAAACAACTGACGGGATGGTTAATCATCGAAGAGGTGCAAATATGATGAGAACTACATTGATTTGGGGTTAAATTATATTGGGAGTAGTGCCTTTCCTGAGCCACAGTGTGTTATATGTGCAAAAGTACTATCTCACAACTCGATGAAACATTCACTCGTGCGCAGACATTTAGAAACAAAACATACCAATTTTAAAAATAAGCCAAGGGAGTTTTTTGAGTGAGAATTAACCTCTAGCGTCGAGCAATCCCGTATCCGGGAGCGTAATTATAGCCTCAAGCTCATTACCATAACGCAACGTTAACTATTCATGAAAATCGCAAATGAAATGAAATAAATATATTGGCTCACAAGCTTAGCCTTTTGTTAACAACACTGTCATCTCAGATTTTCAAAATATGCTTTTCAACCATAGCTACACAAGCATTTGTGTAAGAGTATTGATAGCTAGCATAGCATTAAGCCTAGCATTCAGCAGGCAACATTTTCACAAAAACAAGAAAAGCATTCAAATAAAATAATTTACCTTTGAAGAACTTCGGATGTTTTCAATGAGGAGACTCAGTTAGATAGCAAATGTTCAGTTTTTCCAAAAATATTATTTGTGTAGGAGAAATCGCTCCGTTTTGTTCATCACGTTTGGCTAAGAAAACCCCCCGAAAATTCAGTCATTACACTGCCGAACTTTTTTCCAAATTAACTCCATAATATCGACAGAAACATGGCAAACGTTGTTTAGAATCAATCCTCAAGGTGTTTTTCACATATCTATTCGATGATAAATCATTCGTGGCAGTTTGGTTTGAACCAAATTGAAAATTGCACGCAGCTGGAGATTACGCAATAATTTCGACGGAGGACACCAAGCGGGCACCTGGTAAATGTAGTCTCTTATGGTCAATCTTCCAATGATATGCCTTCAAATACGTCACAATGCTGCAGACACCTTGGGGAAACGACAGAAAGTGTAGGCTCATTCCTGGCGCATTCACCGCCATATAAAGAGACATTGGAACACAGCGCCTTCAGAATCTGGGGCATATCCTGTTTGAAATTTCATCTTGGTTTCGCCTGTAACATCAGTTCTGTGGCACTCACAGATAATATCTTTGCAGTTTTGGAAACGTCGTAGTGTTTTCTTTCCAAAGCTGTCAATTATATGCATAGTCGAGCATCTTTTCGTGACAAAATATTGTGTTTAAAACGGGAACGTTTTTTTATCTAAAAATTAAAAGAGCGCCCCCTATATCAAAGAAGTTAAGACAGCTTTTGTGTAGTAAGACATGTATAAAAGCAACATATACCATTAATAAGAAGAGGCTAGAAGTGTCTTATATGGTGAGCTACCGAGTGGCTAGGACAGGCAAGCCCCATATTATTGTGGAGGACATAATTCTTCCTGCTGCTACGGATATGGCTGGGACAATGCTGGGGGAAAAGGCCCAAAAAACTATACAGACAATGCTTTCATCAAACAACACTGTTTCACGACGCATCAGTGACATGACAGGATATGTTTTGAAACAATGACTGCTTCGCATACAAGCCAGTGCGTTACAGCTGAATGGGTCAACAGACGTGGCAGGCCTGGTATATGTCCGTTATGTTTATGGGGGTTCAATTAAGGAAGACATCCTCTTCTGCAAACCATTGGAAACCAGGACATCAGGAGAGGATATTTTTAAAGTACTGGACAGCTTTGTGACATGAAATGGACTTTGGTGGTCAAGATGTGTTGGTATCTGTACTGATGGCTCGAAAGCCATGACAGAGAGACATAGTGGAGTGGTTACGCTTGTGGAAACAGTTGCTCCCGACACCACTTGGATACACTGCAGCATCCACCAAGGTGCTCTTGCTGCTAAAGGAATGCCTGGCAGCTTGAAAGACATTTCGGACACTATAGTGAAAATGGTTAACTTTGTTAAAGCAAGGCCCCTGAACTCTTGTGTATTTTCTGCACTATGTAATGATATGGGCAGCGACCATGTAACGCTTTTACAATATACAGAAGTGCGCTGGTTAAGTATTGGCACGTTATTTTAAATTGAGAAACGAGCTTAAAGTTTTCTTTACTGACCGTAATTTTCACTTGTCTGACCGCTTGCATGATGACGAGTTTCTCATATGACGCCTATCTTTAATGTTTTTTCTCACCTGAATGATCTGATTCTAGGATTACAGGGACTCTCCGCAACTATATTCAATGTGCGGGACAAAATTGAGGCTATGATTAAGAAGTTGGAGCACTTCTCTGTCTGCATTAACAAGGACCTTCCTCCATGCCCTGCCTCCAGTCCACTTACCGATATTTGAACAAGAGAGCCTCATCGAAATTGCAACAAGCGGGTCTGTGAAAATTGAATTCAATCAGGAGCCACTGCAAGATTTCTGGATTGGGCTGCGCTCAGAGTATCATACCTTGGCAAATCGTGCTGCTCTTGATACTAGCCATCCCGGATCCGGGATCGTGACTACAGGCTCAAGCTCATTACCATAACGCAAAATGCAAAAAATATTCTTAGAAATATTTAACCTCCACACATTAACAAGTCCAATAGCTCAAATGAAAGATAAACACCTTGTTCATCTACCCAGCAAGTCAGATTTCTAAAATGTTTTACGGCGAAAACACACCACATATTTATATTAGACCACCACCGAAACAAAGACAAGAGGCAGCCATTTTGTCCCAGAAAATATAAAATTATAAAAGCAGGATTAAAAAATAAATCATTCACTAACCTTTTGAAAATCTTCATCAGATGACAGTAATAGGACATGTTACATAGTACATTTATGTTTTTTTCAATAATATGCCATTTATATCCATAAATCTCTGTTTACAATGACGACATTTTCAAAAAATGCTACTCAAATGTCCGGAGAAATGATGATAGCTCCGACAGATAACGTCAGATAACAAGCAATACACATGACTAAATATACATGTTCTACATATAGTTACAAAGATACACTTCTTCTTAATGCAACCGCTGTGTTACATTTATTTTTAACGTTACAGAATTCGTTCACTAGGCTATAATATGAGACGGCGCTCAGATATTAGCAGTATGTCTCCTCTATGTTTGGAGTCCAAAGAAACCCAAAATAACCACATAAATATTCCCTTACCTTTGATGTTCTTCGATCAGAAGACGTGGAAGGAGTCGTACTTACCCAATACATCGTTTGGTTTCAAGTTGTGTGTCTCTGTATTAGCATATGCTAACAGCTTCAGCTGAAATGCACCCAAAATGACTTCTGGTCCCGCACTCTTGCGCATCAAAACTTCAAAATTACATATTATATGTCGACTAAACTGGTCAAACTAAGTGCAGAATCAAGCTTTAGGATGTTTTAAACGTGTAAAACAATGATCAGCGCGAACAGACAAACCGACATCAATTGGTGTTTCATGGAAAAAGAGAGAGCTCTAATTCAGACGCGCGCAATAGAGTGCATGTATTTTCGCGTGACCCGAACGTTTTAGCCCGCCAAAGGACGAGGGCGCGTGAGATTCTCACAATGAACACCCCATTTGAAAGCAGACATCGCTCTGAACACATAGAAACTGTTCCCAGATCCGTAGCTGGTTGGGAAGGGTGGGGGCGAAGTTGTCCCAACTTTTCTGTTGCCAAGAGAGAGTTTGGGAGAATGGCTGCCCTGAGAGTTCTGCTTTACATACAGACATAATTTAAACGGTTTTAGAAACTTTAGAGTGTTTTCTATTCAATAATAATTATTCTATGCATATATTAGCAATTTTGGACAAAAAAAAATTCTGTTTACTATGGGCACGCACTTCCTCCAAAGGGGGCAGTATTCAGCCCTAGGCTTAACTGGTTGACAGTGATGTCCTTTGCAACCAGGTATCTATGTGAGAGTGGATTCTCATCCATCATTAGCATGAAAACTAAATACAGGCACAGACTGTGAGTGGAAAAGGAGTTATGTGCATCCTTTCAAGCTCACCCTTCTCATTAACCTGTGGTGAGTTATTCACAATGTTTGATGAACAAATAAAGTTTTATATGTAAGATGGTTAATTAACCTCTTAAGTCGACCCTCTACTTTTTCGAACATTCTGTTAAAAATCGCGCAACATTTCAGCGCCCTGCTACTCAGGCCAGGAATATAGTATATGCATATGATTAGTATGTGTGGATAGAAAACACTCAGACGTTTATAAAACTGGTTAAATCACGGCTGTGACTATAACAGAACGTGCGTTTCATCGAAAAGTGCAGGAAAATCTGATCACTGAAAATGGAAATAAATATCCTTGCGCTACTTCCAGGAATTGTTCAAAGTGAACCGGATTAAATGAGGCCGAGGTTGCAGTGCCTACAGCTTCCACACGATGTCTAGAGTTTTGTCATTTGATTCGGCTTTGATTCTTGGTCAAACCGACACAAGGGAACCGATTCCCTCCGGTCTCCGACCGGATGTTTTGGTCGAGCTCTCTCCAGACATTTTTTCGAGATGGACACCTATAGAATTTACATCGCCTCCTGATGAATTTTATCGCTTATTAACGTGTACTAATACCTAAAGTTGCATTACAAAACTATTTTGAAGTGTTTTGTGAAACCTCGGCCTCATTTAATTCGGTTCACTTTGAACAATTCCTGGAAGTAGCGCAAGGATATTTATTTCCATTTTCAGTGATCAGATTTTCCTGCACTTTTCGATGAAACGCATGTTCTGTTATAGTCACAGCCGGGATTTAACCAGTTTTATAAATGTCTGAGTGTTTTCTATCCACACATACTAATCATATGCATATACTATATTCCTGGCATGAGTAGCAGGGCGCTGAAATGTTGCGCGATTTTTAACAGAATGTTCAAAAAAGTAGGGGGTAGGAGTAACAGGTTAACAAACTAATAGTTTTGACAAGTGGGTGAGGACATCTACTTTGTGCATGACACAAGTAATCTTTCCAACAATTGTTTACAGACAGATTATTTCACTTATAATTCACTGTATCACAATTCCAGTGGGTCAGAAGTTTACATACACTAAGTTGACTGTGCCTTTAAACAGCTTGGAAAATTCCAGAACATGATGTCATGGCTTTAGAAGCCTCTGATAGGCTAATTGACAACATTTGAGTCAATGTTAGATGTACCTGTGGATGTATTTCAAGGCCTACCTTCAAACTCAGTGCCTCTTTGCTTGACATCATGGGAAAATCAAAAGAAATCAGCCAAGACCTCAGAATACATTTTTTAGGAGCAATTTCCAAATACCTGAAGGTAACACGTTCATCTGTACAAACAATAGTACGCGAGTATAAACATCATGGGACCACGCAGCCGTCATACCTCTTAGGAAGGAGACGCGTTCTGTCTCCTAGAGATGAAAGTATTTTGGTGCGAAAAGTGCAAATCAATCCCAGAACAACAGCAAAGGACCTTGTGAAGATGCTGGAGGAAACAGGTACAAAAGTATCAATATCCACAGTAAAACGAGTCAGATATTGACATAACCCGAAAGGCTGTTCATCAAGGAAGAAGCCATTGCTCCAAAACAGCCATAAAAAATCCAGACTACATGGGTACAAAGATCGTACTTTTTGGAGAAATGTCCTCTGGTCTGATGAAACCAAAATAGAACTGATTGGCCATAATGACCATTGTTATGTTTGGAGGAAAAAGGGGGAAGCTTGCAAGCCGAAGAACACCATCCCAACCGTGAAGCACGGGGGTGACAGCATCATGTTGTTGGGACGTTTTTCTTTAGGAGGGACTGGTGCACTTCACAAAATAGATGGCATCATTAGGCTGGAAAATTATGTGGATATATTGAAGCAACATCCCAAGACATCAGTCAGGAAGTTAAAGCTTGGTCGCAAATGGGTCTTCCAAATGGACAATGACCCCAAGCATGCTTCCGAAGTTGTGGCAAAATGGCTTAACTTTTGTGACTCCCAAACCCGCATGCGGGAGCGTAATCATCGCCTGAAACTAATTAGCATAACGCAACGGACATAAATATCCCTAGAAAATATTCCCATTCATGAAAATCACAAATGAAATATATTGAGACACAGCTTAGCCTTTTGTTAATCACCATGTCATCTCAGATTTTCAAAATATCCTTTACAGCCAACGCTAGACAAGCATTTGTGTAAGTTTATCGATAGCCTAGCATAGCATTATGCCTTGCTAGCAGCAGGCAACCTTGTCACGGAAATCAGAAAAGCAATCAAATTAAATCGTTTACCTTTGATGAACTTCGGATGTTTTCACTCACGAGACTCCCAGGTAGATAGCCAAAGTTCATTTTTTCTCAAAATATTATTTTTGTAGGCGAAATATCTCCGTTTGTTCTTCACGTTTGGCTGAGAAATCGCCCAGACATTGCGGTCACCACAACGCCGAAAAATATTCAAAATTAGCTCCATAATATCGACAGAAACATGGCAAACATTGTTTATAATCAATCCTCAAGGTGTTTTTCTAATATCTATTCGATAATATATCCGTCGGGACAATTAGTTTTTCAGGAGGACCGATTGGAGTAATGGCTATCTCTGTATTTTACGCGAGAATCTCTCTCGGTGCCACCATGTGACCACTTACGCAATGTGGCCGCCTATGGCTATTCTTCAACAGAAATGCGTAAAACTACGTCACAATGCTGTAGACACCTTGGGGAAGACGTAGAAAGTGTAAGCTAGTTGAATGCACATTCACAGCTGAATAGGGACTCATTGGAACGCAGCGCTTTCAAAACCTGGGGCACTTCCGGATTGGATTTTTCTCAGGCTTTCGCCTGCAACATCAGTTCTGTTATACTCACAGACAATATATTTACAGTTTTGGAAACGTTAGAGTGTTTTCTATCCAAAGTAGTCAATTATATGCATATTCTAGCATCTTGTCCTGACAAAATATCCCGTTTAAAACAGGAACGTTTTTTTTCCCAAAAATGAAAATACTGCACCCTAGTACCAACAGGTTATTAAAGACAACAAAGTCAAGGTATTGGAGTAGCCATCACAAAGCCCTGACTTCAATCCTATAGAAAATCTGTACGCAGGACTGAAAAAGCGTGTGCGAGCAAGGAGGCCTACAAACCTGACTCAGTTACACCAGCTCTGTCAGGAGGAATGGGACAAAATTCACCCAACTTATTGTGGGAAGCTTATGGAAGGCTACCGGAAATGTTTGACCCTGTACAAAATAAGGCACCAAAGTAAGATTGAAAAAAATGTGGTAAAGAAATTAACTATTTTTCCAAAGCGTTATGTTTAGGGCAAATCCAACACGACACATCACATCATAGTTTCAAGCATGGTTGTGGCTGCATTAATTTATGGGTATTCTTGTCATCAGACTAGGGAGTTTTTTGGGATAAAAATAAAGGAAAAAACACAGCAAAATCCTGGAGGAAAATCTGTTTAAGTCTGCATTCTACCAGACACTGGAAGACAAATTCAACTTTCAGCAGGACAATAACCTAAAACACGAGGCCAAATATACACTGGAGTTGAATACCAAGACGACATTGAAAGTCCCTGAGTGGCCTAGTTACAGTTTTGACTTAAATTGGCTTGAAAATCGATGGCAGACTTCAAAATGACTATCTAGAAATGATCATCAACCAACTTGACAGAACTTGAAGATAATTTTTTTTTTTTAAACACTGGCAATTATTGTTCAATCCAGGTGTGAAAAGCTCTTAGGATACATTTACACAGGCAGCCCAATTCTGATCTTTTTCCACTAATTAGTCTTTTGACCAATTACATCAGATATTTTCACATCAGGTATTTTTCACAGCTGATCTGATTTATCAGTAGACCAATTAGTGAAAAAATAACACAATTGGGCTGCATTTACAGCCTTAGAGACTTACCCGAAAATAATCATAGTCGTGATCAAAGGTGATTCGAACATGCATTGACTCAAGGGGCTGAATACTTATCTAGTCGCTATATATTGTGTTTTATGTATAAAAAAATAATTAAAAGGACAATTAAATCAATTTTAATCCCACATTGTAACACAACAAAATGTGGGAAAAGTCAAGGGGTGTAAATATTTTCTGAATGCACTACTTTTGATCAGATTCCTATGGGCTAGGAATAGGGTGCCATTGGGATTCAGTAATAGTCTGTCTATAATTGCACACACTTCATTTCAGTGGTCCCCCTCTGAGTGTTGATTTTCAAACACATCCAGCAAACTGAGCCAAACCAATCTTTTTCATTTATCGTCTGATTGCTACTCTCATCAGAACATATTTGAATAGATATTTCACTCGGATCTGATGCACTGTAAGAAAAAATGTCAACTTACAATTATAAGGCAACCAGCTGCAAAAGGATTGTGAGTTTGCTCAACAAAATAGTGTTGGTGTTGGTGTTGATTCAGCAACCAGCTGCAGACCATGGTACTTGCCTATGGTACTTTCCTATGGAGCAACATGAGGAACTGCCACCAACTACTTTCAGGCTATGTTACAACCCTACACCCCAACCCAAGCACTCCGTTCTGCCACCTCTAGTGTCTTGGACCTCCTATCCCTACAGGAAGAAGCTCCCTCTCACCCCAGTCAAAGCTCTTCTCTGTCCTAGTACCCCAATGGTGGAACTAGCTTCCCACTGAGCACCCCATGTCTGCTTTGGTTGTCAACAGACTTGTGGCTATTGTAGTGGATCAAAAACAATAAAAACTGAATGACTAAAAAACACCCTAAGGAAAAGCAAAGCTATAAAGGTGTGTTTTAAGATCTCTTTTAAATATGTCTTACAGTTTCGCCCCCCTCGGGTTCTCTGGCAGGCTATTCCAGAGGCTGGGGGCATGATAACTAAAGGCTTCCTCTCCATGCCTCTTGGTCCTAGGCTTTGGGATAGATAAAAGGCAAGTTCAAGAGGACCTGAGGGACCTAATGGGTACATAACTTAAAAGCATGTCTGACATGTATTGGAGTGCACAATCGTGGATTGATTTAAAAACCAATAGAATTATCTAAAACTCACAGGCAGCTAGTGCAGAGACCTTAAAAGCGGTGGGCGCTGGCTGCATGAGGCAAGCGGTGGTCACACCAGATACTGACTGGTTTTCTGATCCACGCACCTACCATTTTTTAAAAAGGTATCTGTGAGCAACAGATGCATATCTGTGTTCCCAGTCCATGATTAGGGCCAAACAAATGTATTTAAATTGACTGATTTCCTTACATGAACTGTAACTCAGTAAATTCTTTGAAAATCTTGCACTTTGCATTTCTATTTTTGTTCCGCATAATACAGCTGTAACAAGCTTGCGCCCTCTCCCACCAGGCTCTATGCCCCAGCAATTTGAGCCTGGGGATGAGGGGTATTAATGCCCTAACACAGTGGTCTGCAATTCCTGGTTTACAGGCCACATCAAGCCTGCAAGTCACATTATCGCTTGCAAAAGTGATGTGTAATTCCTATTGGAATCCAGCCAAAGAGAGGATATCCAACAATTATACGTTTTAATCATGTTAGTTTAGAAAAATGAGTTATTTATGTTCGTGTAGCATAAGATGCTGGGAAATATGATAATGATGGGCGTGGATTTTAGTTTTTTTTTTTTGCAAAAATGAATCAGTACTTTACTCAACAATATTTTTCAAAACCAGCTCACTTCTAGAAGAGTCTGTTGAGTAAATACTTAAAAACATTAGCTCTAATTCTTGTCCTTTTTGAAGACCACTCAACTCACATCATAACACCGATTAAACAATTGGTTAACCTGTTCAACCTATGGGGGCGCTATGTCATTATTGGATAAAAAGACGTGCCCGTTTTAAGCACAATATTTTGTCACGAAAAGATGCTCGACTATGCATGGAATTGACAGCCTTGGAAAGACAAAACTCTGACGTCTCCAAAACTGCAAAGATATTATCTGTGAGTGCCCCAGAACTAATGCAACAGGCGAAACCAAGATGAAGTTTCATACAGGAAATGCCCCAGATTCTGAAGGCGCTGTGTTCCAATGTCTCCTTATATGGCTGTGAATGCGCCAGGAATGAGCCTGCGCTTTCTGTGTATTCCCCGAGGTGTCTGCAGCATTGTGACGTGTTTGTAGGCATATCATTGGAAGATTGACCATAAGAGACTACATTTACCTGGTGTCCCGCCCGGTGCCCTGTGTGCGTAATCTGTAGGTCCATGCGCGTTCCATTTCTTCAGAATTGAAAGTAAACTGCCATGATGGATTTTATCGTCGATAGATATGTGAAAAACACCTTGAGGATTGATTCTAAACATCGGTTTGCCATGTTTCTGTCGATATTATGGAGTTAATTTGGAAAAAAGTTCGCGTTTTAATGACTTAATATATATATATATTTTTTCCCTCCCCAAATGTGATGAACAAAACGGAGCGATTAGTCGACACAAATAATATTTTTTGTAAAAACTGAACATTTGCTATCTAACAGAGTCTCCTCATTGAAAACATCTGAAGTTCTTCAAAGGTAAATGATTTTATTTGAATTCTTTTCTGGTTTTTGTGGAAAATGTTGCATGGTGAAAGAGAGGCATAATACGATGCTAGGCTATCAATACTGTTACACAAATGCTTGTTTAGCTATGGTTCAAAAGCATATTTTGAAAATCTGAGATGACAGTGTTGTTAACAAAAGGCTAAGCTTGAGAGCAAATAGATTAATTTCATTTCATTTGCGATTTTCATGAATAGTTAACGTTGTGTTATGCTAATGAGCTTGAGGCTGTATTCACGATCCCGGATCCGGGATGGCTCGACGCAAGAAGTTAAGTTGGCTTTTTTTTTAACAGTGTGGCTTGAAATGGGAAGTTGACTTGGTGGTAGATGAGCCAGGAGACCAAATCAAAAACGGGTTTTGACTTTGAGAGAGATGAGAGAGTGACATCTTCTTCATTTCCTCCCGCCAGACAGCCAGGGCCTTCACAGCTACCTATAATCACACGCCTGTGATTTCGAACTGACATGCTACCAGAAATAGAACAGTCTGCTCTGTCCTGGAAATAGACTAATAACCACATCAGACCAGAACGTGACTCGCTAAATATACTGCCTTATATCCACCTTTTCAAGAACACTGCTGGTTGAAGTTAGATATTCATTGCGACACATTTAGCTCTTCCAAAATGTATTATTCTAAACTCAAAATGGAAACTAAGTCAGGAAATGTATTATGGAATAGTAAAACATGCGTTCAGTCCAGGAGAGGGATCAAGTGTGTGTCCTCTGACAAGGAGTTAAGTGTTGTATGTCGGAAATGGGGTGCAATTTGGGACACAGACATAGATTTTTGGAGGCTTCGTGAAACTGAGAAGATGGCCTGTGCTGTGGAAGAAGGTCAACACATTTAAATATAGTTCCCAGATCTTAAAAGAATCTTATCTCAGCGGGGTGGTTTCAGTGTCAGATTTACCCCCTGCGGCAGTTTGACGTTAAGGACCAATTATGCATTTGGGATGGCTCTCTCCAAAACTGCAGACCTGAATCATTTCCATACTGCATAGTCAATCATGTCCTTGTACTACCCCAGAGGCAAAACGAAACAGATAATGACCTTTGTTGATGTTCTTTCTGTAACATACATTGTGAATTCTATGTTGAATGCTTAACAGTCATCGGTGATCATGCCAGTAATATCCTAGACGAGAGTAGATTTTGCACATTATAACAAATCCAGAGTAGCTTACTGTTGTCCATGAATTCGCACAAAGAGGGAATCGATTGCAGCTGTTGGATTTAAGTAAGCACCGCCAATTCCTGTAAAATGGTGAAGTGAATTCAGAGCCGAGCTTCTGGAAGAACAGCGGAGTAGGCTATACAGAGCAGCAGGTCACAGGAGAGTTGCAAACAGACTGGAGTCAGCCAGATGGGAGACATCTCTCTCGCCTCGAGGGGAATTGTAAACGCATACGCCGGGCTAGACATTTGGGAGTTTGGCGCTGCACTCAAGCGGCTGTCACCTGCGAGCTCCTGAAATAGGAGCGGAAAAGAGAGGAAGTTCGATATGACGCATGGATAAAACAATATGTGACAACAACAACAAAAAGATGGTTTGAGTCTAAGCGCTAAAAGCAGGATGTTGTTGGAAAATATGTTTGGCATCCCAAGCAGCCTGCGTGCTGTGTGTTTGGAAGCAGCTCATCTCAATGTTTGTATTTGTTTGAGTCAGATGCTGTATGGGATGTTGATGCCTAGGGAAACATTTGGGCATTCTTATCAGTCAATCTCGGTGCAGGCCCGGATAGGCCGACGATTTTGATTAACACTGGAATTTCAAATGTCCTTTATAAATATAGTCAGAAAACAACTCTACGAAAACCCTTCCTACATCATGAAGAATGTATACAAACCCACATAAAAACAATAGTCGACAACGGCTGATGATTCAAATCTCAGAGGCAACGTACCAGGACAGCAGGAGTCATGATGCCCTGTCAAGGAGAATATATATTGTCTGTCAAGCACATGATGAGGTGGCTTTATATCCGCCACCATTTTCCCACCCTGACTCTGGCAACAACAATGCATGTCACACCAGCAGAATTCATCACCTACAGTACACACAGATATCCTTTCTCAATTCTTATCGCTACCAACACACTGCTGTCGAGTATGGACTCCCATGCAAACTAAATGCAGCCTGTTTCTTAAGTAGAATAACCGGAGAGAGCCAAACTATCATTTGTGGTTGTTTCATGAATCGTTTGATGTGTTTCTTTTTTTTCTATCAGCAGCTCTGACACGGTCGAGGTGAAGACAACGCTACCAGCCCGGGATGTGTGACGTCACGGCACCTTAGGCTGTGGATCAAAGAATCATGGTGACAGCCAGGTTCCAGAAGGACATCAGTGCAATTATCTCCATTTATTAAACCTGTCCTCCTGGAGCATGGCACCACTAATGAAACACCGAGATCAAAGTCGTTCATCAACCTCACATTATCACACAGGGTCGGACAATTGTCTACACACTATTCAAACTGAACCCGAGAGCAGATCGTTGTTTTCCCTAATGCTCATCCAGTCTTGGGGTGCGTCTCAATGATATATCCTTTTTGTACACGTGCTCACTGCGACCCACAAATCTAAAAGCATTGGATTAGTGGAGGCATGGGCTAGTTTCCACCATACCAGTCACTTCCTTTCAAGTCAGTGAAGTGAACAAGTACACACTTTCAGAGGGAGAAAATAGATAACTGGGACTTAGCCTTGCATTCATTCAGTGCAGCTCCTGAATTCTCACACCACATTTTGGTTTATTTCTCTGCCGAGCAAGGGAATACCCTTCGTATGAGCATAAACATCACCCTCTGTATCTGTGCGTCACCCTCTGTATCTGTGCGATGTTTGGTACAGTGAAAGAACGACATTCGGAAATGCACAGTTGTAGATGCATCGTAAATCTTTTAACAAAGCTTACATGTAAATAGCTGCTCAGATTATTAAAGGCGCCCACGAGATGTGGACATACAGTACATTCAAGAGGCGTTGCTAGGAGACGCAACTGCTGGGTGAGTCAATGAGCAATCCACTGGCTCTCAGCGGCTACAATGGAATAGACAGACAAGCAACCACACAATAATCTCAGCCCGCATGGTCATTGCAATTATGCAAATGCATATCATCCTCACTGCCACTCAAGAGAAAAATGGTGTTTTGCTCACAGACACACCTCACATTTGATTTTAATCAGAGAGATGACAGATGTGAGAGGCATGGGTCACTCCATCAAAGAATTATACAGGTTCAAGCTAAGGCAGTTATATACCTAGGAAACTGCTGTGGGCTGTAGATGGATTTTTGTATTAGGTTTGCAGAGGATTTGTTGATGTATTACATGCATATCACATGCATAATAGTCACAGTATTACTGCAGTTATTGAACGATGTATCATATCATGTGATATATTTGTATCCTCTACCCCATATACTGTATCTGTAATAGTTAGTTGTTTGTACAAATGTGCACTCTGTTCAGAAGGAAAATCATGTTCAAAAAATATGCTCTTTCAAGACTTGAGACACGCATACATGTACATACCCAAATATGTACTCACACAAGCACACAAATGCATACACTCACACACATACACCCTAAGCAAATAATTAGGTGCATTTAATAAGACAATGTTCCTCCTCTGTGTGACAGGTATAAAATATGTCCCCCGCAGGGCCATATATATATATATATAGAGAGAGAGACAGAGAGAGTAAGGCCAGGTTTTAGAATGCCTTCCATGTTAGCACCCATATCCAGTGCGCTCGGGAAGTATTCAGACCCCTTGACTTTTCCCACATTTTGTTACAGGTTAGGTTACAGCCTAACTCTAAAATTGGTTACATTGTTTTTATCCCTGTGAAACTACAGTTGAGTTGTTTGGAAGGAACACACAACACTATGTGTGGAGAAAAAAAAGCTCAGCATCAAAACCTCATCCCAAATGTTAAGTATGGTGGAGGGAGCATCATGATTTGGGGTTGCTTTGCTGCCTCAGGGCCTGGACAGCTTGCTGTCATTGACGGAAAAATGAATTCCCAAGTGTATCAAGACATTTTGCATGAGAATGTTAGGCTATCTGTGCGCCAATTGAAGCTGAACAGAAGTTGGGTGATGGAACAGGATAACTCCCGAAAACACAGAAGTAAATCTACAACAGAATGGCTTCAACAGAAGAAAATATGTCTTCTGGAGTGGCCCAGTCAGAGTCTTCTGGAGTGGCCCAGTCAGTGTCTTCTGGAGTGGCCCAGTCAGTGTCTTCTGGAGTGGCCCAGTCAGTGTCTTCTGGAGTGGCCCAGTCAGTGTCTTCTGGAGTGGCCCAGTCAGAGTCCTGACCTCAACCCGATGGACATGCTGTGGCATGACCTCAAGAGAGCAGTTCACACCAGACATCCCAAGAATATTGCTGAACTGAAACAGTTTTGTAAAGAGGAATGGTCCAAAATCCCTCCTGACCATTGTGCAGGTCTAATCCAAAACTACAGAAAACATTTGGTTGAGTTTATTGATGCCAAAGGATGGTCAGTTATTAAATCCAAGGGTTCACATACTTTTCCACCCTGCACTGTGAATGTTTACACGGTGTGTTCAATAAAGATATGAAAATGGAGAATTGCTTGTGTGTTATTAGTTTAAGCAGACTGTGTTTGTCTATTGTTGTGACCTAGATGAAGGTCAGAACAAATTTTATGACCAATTTATGCAGAAATCCAGGTATTTCCAAAGAGTTCACAGACTTTTTATTGCCACTGTAAGTATTCAGACCCTTTAATCAGTACTTTGTTGAAGCACCTTTGGGAGCGATTCAACCTCGAGTCTTCTTGGGTATGATGTCACAAGCTTGGCACGCCTGTATTTGGAGAGTTTCCTCCATTCTTCTCTACAGATCCTCTCAAGCTGTCAGGTTGGATGGGGAGCGTTGTTGCACAGCTATTTCCAGGTCTCTCCAGAGATGTTCGATTGGGTTCAAGTCCAGGCTCTGGCTGGGCCACACAAGGACATTCAGAAACGTGTCCTGAAGCCACTCCTGCGTTGTCTTGTCTGTGTTCTTAAGAGAAATTTCACCCCAGTCTGAGGTCCTGAGCACTCTGGAACAGGTTTTCATCAAGAATCTCTCTGTACTTTGTTCCATTCATCTTTGCCTCGATCCTGACTAGTCTCCCAGTTTCCTCCATCTGGTACCCTCCAGATGTGATGCTTGGCATTCAGGCCAAAGAGTTCAATCTTGGTTTCATCAGACCAAAGAATCTTGTTTCTCATGGTCTCAAAATCCAAGTGGTCTATCATGTGCCTTTTACTGAGCAGTGGCTTCCGTCTGGCCACTCTACCATAAAGGTTGATTGGTGGAGTGCTGCAAAGATGGTTGTTCTTTTGGAAGATTCTCCCATATCCACAGAGGAACTCCAGAGCTCTGTCATAGTGACCATCAGGTTCTTGGTCACCTCCCTAATCGAGGCCCTTCTCCCTCGATTGCTCAGTTTGGCCAGGCAGCCAGCTCTAGTAAGAGTCTTGGTGGTTCCAAACTTCTTCCATTTAAGAATGATGGAGGCCATTGTGTTCTTGGGGACCTTCAATGCTGCAGACATTTTTTGGTACCCTTCCCCAGATCTGTGCCTCAACACAACCATGTCTCGGAGCTCTACGGACATTTCCTTCCACCCCATAGCTTGGTTTTTGCTGTGACGTGCAATGTCAACTGTGGGACCGTATATAGACAGGTGGGTGCCTTTCCAAATCATGTCCAATCAATTTAATTTAGCACAGGTGGACTCCAATCAAGTTGTAGAAACATCTCAAGGAAGATCAATGGAAACCAGATGCACCTGAGCTCAACTTCGAGACCCAAAGCAAAGGGTCTGATTACTTATGTAAATCAGTTATTATTGATATTTTTTAAATTTTATTTATTTAATCCATTTCAGAATAAGGCAGTAGCGTAACACAATATGGAAAAAGTCAAGGAATCTGAAAGTGTTCCGAAGTCACTGTACAACTTCATTCTTGAATTGTTGGTGGTGATGTAATAATACCAGAACGCCTCAGACATTTCGCTATGAAATGAACCCCATGTAAACAAGCCAAGCAGAGCAGCGATTACCATTGGGGATAATGTGTGTCCGAGTCTTCACTGTGCTGTAGTGTCAACATATTGCATATCTGCTTCCTCTGGACATCATAGGTTTGGAAACCGATCAGAAATAATCAGCACATCGTGGAAGCGTTAATTGTCACTATATATATCGCACTGGTCTCCCCTTTATGTCCCACCTCTCTCTAGAGGGCCACTACCCCTCCCACTCCCTCTACCTGTCAACCACAAGAGGGGCCTCCACCCAATGCTGACATTCAGAGATCTGACACTGAACATCTGAACTTCCACATATTTCTGTGTTGCTCATGACGGCTCACCTTTAAGGCAGTTCTGTGAATCCATATCACTTTTTTTTTTTTACTCGATCGCTTTGATGCAGTTTTCACACGTATGTGGTACACTTTAACAAGTCGTAATACACTTGTAATACAAAACTCAAAACAGATCAAAATAGCAGTTATTTCAATACTCTAAGTACATTTTCAACTAACTAAGGAAAACACACAAAATCTTACAGTCACTTTTTCACCAAACTTAATCAGTATTTCATCTGGAAAACACATGGTTCACATTTGCAATACACGTTCATATAAAGTCATTGCCTTTCACGAAGCAATCTCTTTTCATTTGTTAAAAATACATATTTACTGTCACCTAATCCTACTGCTCGTAACTGCTGATCACGTAAATGTTTGGTAAACCTATAGATTTTAAACGGGGTTGTCTACAAACAGATTTTGTGAAGTACAAACATATAAAGTATAATATGCTGTATCCTGTCATGTACTATTAAGATGATGACAATTAGGATTTTACTTTACAGTCAGTAAAAAAAATAATCTGACATTGAAAAGATCATCGGCCTATAAAGTATTGTATTACCATAATATATGCAGCAGCAGACGCTTTAACTGTATCTAAAGTGACAACAGTGAGTCCATACATTTTTTGTATGTGACCCCAGTAGGAATCAAACCGACAACTCTTGTGTTGCTAGTGCCATGCCCTCGCCAACTGAGCCATGTACAGGACAACTACAATACATAAGTACAATAGAATACTGTCAAATACAATACATGATTACAATACAGATGGAAGGTGTATGATCGCTATCACCTTGAGCGTACCACCCTCCTTTAGGCCATAGATGAGGTACGCAATGACATCACTCCAGATCTATGTCAGGCTTGGATTCGCCATGCCAAAAGGTTTTTTACCCCAGATGCATGAACAATGAAGACATTTACTGTGATGTCAATGAGAACTTATAGCCAAATGCTCAAGACAGGCTTGATGCAAACTAGTGCCTGGTAAACATGACGTTTATTTCATTTGTTTCATTTGATTACAGTACACCTCTGCTGTAATTATATCTGAACAATACATTATCTTCAATGATCACACATGGGCTAAAAATGATGGAAATGTGATTTGCTTTCGAAGCTACCTGTCACCCTAATCAATTGCTTTGGGAATGTGGGTGTTGGGAATCTTACCAATAGAACACCTATGGAGTCGGAGAGGAGAACAAGCTAAGTAGCATGATTAATTATCCTTCATCCACTCCCACTGTAAACACACAACTATCTCTCTGCTACCCCATACGTAAATAACTCACCTGCACCTTCAAGGCTTTTCAGGTGATACAGTATTAGAAGATTTGATGTGTCCATTGCTGGTGGGATTGAAGTGGGATGTTTTATTTAAAAAAAAAAAGTATTTCACCTTTATCTAACCAAGTAGGTCAGTTGAGAACACGTTCTCATTTACAACTGCGACCTGGCCAAGATAAATCAAAGCAGTGCGACAAAAACAACGACACAGAGTTACACATGAGATAAACAAACGTACAGTCAATAACACAACAGAAAAATCTGTATACAGTGTGTACAAATGAAGTAAGGAGGTACGGCAATAAATAGGCCAATAGTGGCAGAGTAATTACATTCTAGCAATTTACACTGGAGTGATATATGTGTAGATGAGGATGTGTAAGTAGAAATACTGGTGTGCACAAGAGCAGAAAAACAAATATGGGGATGAGGTAGGTAGTTAGTTGGATGGGCTATTTACAGATGGGCTGTGTACAGCTGCAGTGATCAGTAAGTTGGAGATATAAGTCTCCAACTTCAGTGATTCTTGCAATTCGTTCCAGTCATTGGCAGCAGAGAACTAGAAGGAAAGGTGGCCAAAGGAAGTGTTGGTTTTGGGGATGACCAGTGCGATATACCTGCTGGAGCGTGTGCTACGGGTGGGTGGACCTATGGTGACCAGTGAGCTGAGATAAGGCAGAGCTGTACCTAGCAAAGACTTATAGATGACCTGGAGCCAGTGGGTTTGGCGACAAATATGTTGTGAGGACCAGCCAACGAGAGCATACAGGTCGCAGTGGGGGGTAGTATATGGGGCTTTGGTGACAAAACGGGTGGCACTGTGATAGACTGCATTCAATTTGCTGAGTAGAGTGTTGGAGGCCAATTTGTAAATGACATTGCCGAAGTCAAGGATCGGTAGGATGGTCAGTTTTACGAGGGTAAGTTGGCAGCATGAGTGAAGGAGACTTTATTGCAAAATAGGAAGCCGATTCTGGATTTAACTTTGGATCGGAGGTGCTTAATGTGAGTCTGGAAGGAGAGTTTACAGTCTAGCCAGACACCTAGAATATGTGGACAACTACAAATATCTAAGTCAGAACTGTCCAGAGTAGTGATGCTAGTTCGGGCAGGCAGGTGTGGGCAGCGATCGGTTGAAGAGCATGCATTTCATTTTACTAGCATTTAAGAGCAGTTGGAGGCCATGAAGGAGTGATGTATGGCGTTGAAACCTGTTTGGAGGTTTGTTAACACAGTGTCCAAAGAATTGGCCAGATGAACACAGAATTGTGTCGTCTGCGTAGAGGTGGATCAAAGAATCACCCGCAGCAAGAGCGACATCATTGATATATACAGAGAAAAGTGTCGGACCGAGAATTGAACCCTGTGGCTAACCCCATGTGTGGGTTAGCCACAGGCAGTGATATAATTAAGTATATGCGTTGTCGTGGCGTGACTATCATTAATGTGATGACTGTTATTCATTGAATAATGACCTACTATGTTTAATTGTTATTAGATTAAATTAATCATGCAACAATTCATTCATTAGGATCTTGGGGCACCACGGGAAAAGTTGTTTAACGAGTTACTATCTCAATACTTAAACTCTAAAGAAATATAGATATATACAGTGGGTCAAAAAAGTATTTAGTCTGCCATCAATTGTGTAAGTTCTCCCACTTAAAAAGATGAGAGAGGCCTGTAATTTTCATCATAGGTACACTTCAACTATGACAGACAAAATTAGAAAAAAAATCCAGAAAATCACATTGTAGGATTTTTAATGAATTTATTTGCAAATTATGGAAAATAAGTATTGACAGTGTTTAGGGGGAACACAATACAGTTTGTTTTATCGCTTTGGTAATATTTTCATAAGTATGTGGTGAATTTTCAAAACTCTTAGTACAAAGCTCTAAACTGGTAAGACTTGTGAATGCAGCCAGTGTTGAATTCAAAACCGTTCATTGTGTATGCATTGTGTTTGTAAGACATCTTTCACCACACAACCATTGATCCAAAATATAAGTTTACTGTGAAATATCAGTACATTGATTTAATCACCAAAACACATGTCTTTTCAATTGAGTTATTTTAACTAGTTAATTCAAAAGCAAAACATGTTTCAAAATTCACCTTTGGATGTAGTATGTTACAGTACTGTATGTTACAGTACATTGCACTGTTTTCACATTAGGCAACACACTTGCATTACCCAATAAAATTGACTGAACATCAAATTTCCATAAAACTGCTATCCCACGTGTGGTCAAAGGTGTGATCACTGAAGACATCTTTCACAATGTAATCAAATGAAAGAAATGAAAGAAACATAATGTTTAGCAGACACTAGCTTGCATCAAGCCTTGAGCATTTGGCCATAGGTTCTCATCGAAATTGCAGTATATATCTTACTTGTTCATGCATCTGGGGAAACCATTTGGCATGGCAAACCACTGAAGGCAAACCCAAGGCTGACATACAGTACCAGTCACAAGTTTGCCTTGATGACAGCTTTGCACACTATTGGCATTCTTTCAACCAGCTTCATGAGGTAGTCACCTGGAATGCATTTCAATTAACAGGTGTGCCTTGTTAAAAGTTAATCTGTAGAATTGCTTTCCTTCTTAATGCGTTTGAGCCAATCAGTTGTGTTGAGACAAGGTAGGGGTGGAATTTAGAAGATAGCCCTATTTGGTAAGTCCATACTATGGCAAGAACAGCTCAAATAAGCAACGAGAAACGACAGTCCATCATTACTTTAAGACACTCTGGAAAATTTCAAGAACTTCGAAAGTTTCTTCAAGTGCAGTCACAAAAAACCATCAAGCACTATGATGAAACTATCTCTCATTATGACTGCACCAGTAGAGCAAGACGCAGAGTCACACCCTGATCTGTTTCACCTGTCTTTGTGTTTGTCTCCACCCCCCACCAGGTGTCTCCTATCTTCCCCCATTATCCACTGTGTATTTATACTTGCGGTCTCTGGTTACGATTTCCGTTTCCGTTACCAGTTCGTCTTGTCCCCATCAAGTTCTACCAGCGTGTGCCCATGTTGCCTGTGCTCTAGTTTTTGTTTTTCCTTGTCTTCCCAGTTCTGAACTTTCTGCCTTTCCTGACCCTGATTCTGTCTGTCGTCCTGTACCTGCCTGACTCTGATTTGGATAGCCTGCCCCTTGTACTATAATAAACTCTGAGATTCGTACTATCCGCCTCCTGTGTCTGCATCTAGGTCTTAGCCTGAGCTGTGATACCCAGAGTTACCTCTGCTGCAGAGGATAAGTTCAATAGAGTTACCAGCATCCGAAATTGCAGCCCAAAGAAATGCTTCAGAGTTCAAATAACAGACACATCTCAACATCAACTGTTCAGAGTAGACGATGTGAATCAGGCCTTCATTGTCAAATTGCTGCAAAGAAACCACTACTAAAGGACACCAATAATAAGAAGAGATTTGCTTAGGCAAAGAAACACGAGCAATGGGCATTAGACCAGTGGCAATCTGTCCTTTGGTCTGATGGGTTGAAATTAGAGATATTTGGTTCCAACCACCCATGAAGCATGGTGGTGTGATGGTGTGGCGGTGCTTTGCTGGTGACACTTAGTGCTTAGTGGCACTATCATTTGTTTTTCAACAGGACAATGACCCAACACACCTCCAAGGCTGTGCAAGGGCTATTTGACCAAGAAGGAGAGTGATGGAGTGCTGCATCAGATGACCTGGCCTCCACAATCACCCGACTTCAACCCAATTGAGATGGTTTGGGATGAATTGGACCGCAGAGTGAAGGAAAAGCAACCCAAAACTCATTCCAAACGGTTGGAAATGCATTCCAGATGAAGCTGGTTGAGAGAATGCCAAGAGTGTGCAAAGCTGTCATCAAGGCAACGGGTGGCTACTTTGAGGAATCTTAAATCTACAATATATTTTTATTTGTTTAACACTTTTTTGGTTACTTCGTGATTACACGTGTTATTTCATAGTTCTGATGTCTTCACTATTATTCTACAATGTGGAAAATAGTCAAAAATAAAGAAAAATGAGTAGGTGTGCCCAAACTTTTGACTGGTACTGTAGGTCTGGATTGAACTCATTGCCTGCCTCATCCATGGCCTGAAGGATGGTGGTGCTCTCACGGGGATGAAAATCATACACCTTCCACCTGTACTGTAATCGAGTATTGTATTTTACAGTATTCTATTGTAAATTATGTATTGTAGTAGTCCTGTACACGCCTCAGTTCATAATATCATTGGACTAGCACCGCCAAAGGTTGTGGGTTTGATTCCCACCGGGTACACATGTCAAAGTGTGTGGACTCAGGTCACTGGATAAAGGTGTCTGCTATGTAAATGGAATATATTATAGTATTACAGTACTGTATTTTCCAATGCAACATGTTTACTGCCTAGGGAATGCATTTCTTTCTGGATTATTTCCGTACTGGCATTGTATTGATCTTGTATTATTGCACTGTAGGAGCTAGAAACCCAAGACTTTCGCTGCAGCTTCTGTAGCTTCGGCTAATCCGTTTACGCGACCGATGCACTTTGATTTGCTTCGATTGGTTACATACAGCACTTCTCTGATCTTGTCAATAACAGATTCTTGAAAAACTTACTGTGAAGTCAAATCAAAGTAGTAATCATCATTGTGGTACACTCAAGTACATATTATTCTGTTTGTGTTTCTAGTTCTCCAAATTTGCAGTAGACGAACCTAGTTTACTTGTCAAATATACGCATTTATGTTTACCAAACGTTTAAGTGATCATCAATTAAGAGCAGTCGGTTTAACTAATAGTCAAATGTATTTTAACAAAAGAAAAGACAATCGTATCAAAAGTAATGAAAGCATTGCATTGTGAACGCCAATTACTTTATACAGTATGAAGATGTATTGGAATGTAAAACATGTTTTTCTGCCTTTTTTATGATCTGTTTTGAGTTTTGTATTAAGAGTTGTGAAAATGTACCACATGCTTGTGAAAGTTGCACCAAAGTGATAAAAAAAAACAGGAATTGCTTTGGTTTCTATGGCTGCCAAACATGTGTGTGTATGTGTGTGTGTGTGTGTGTGTGTGTGTGTGTGTGTGTGTGTGTGTGTGTGTGTGTGTGTGTGTGTGTGTGTGTGTGTGTGTGTGTGTGTGTGTGTGTGTGTGTGCATCTCCAAGTCTGTATGGAAGGGAGGTTAAAGTCCCCTTTAACAATTTGTCCTCCCATCGCTCGCAATTTCAACGATTATGGTATAATTATCTTTCTTCTGCTCCTTGGTGCTCTGGTGTGGGCGAGTCTGACCTTTTCATTTACCTACACTATTGAGCAATTAAGATCGCTCTGATCTGTCTTCTGGATTTACTTTTCCACTCAGCGTGTTTAGTTGAGTTACACACCAAAAAATATGGTTGTTTTTACGGTAACTTACTGGCAGCCAGTTATCTGTAAGTTACTGTAAAAAAAGGTATAGTATGTTACCGTATATCCTAAAGAAACTTTGGTTAAATATATTGTTAAAACAACATTTCTTTGGAATTTACAGTAACATACTGTATCCTTTTTTATAGAAACTTACATGTAACTGGCTGCCAGTAAGTCACCGTAAAAACAAACTTATTTATTTTTTACAGTGTACGTTCTGTGCAACAAGGGAGGCTGATGAGAGGCTGGTGGAGCCTGTAAACTGTAAAAATGAACATTGTGAACGATGATAAAGTGCATGCAGGATGTAAGCCTGTTAACACCATAAGTCTTTCCCCAGATGAAACTGCAGGGACGTTACATGCTGGAGGATTAACTGGAAGTGACTGATGCAAAGCCACCTGTTTTGGGAGGGAGGATGCTTCAAAAACAAGAGAGATCAAAGGACTTTCTGGAAGACACCTCCATCAAATGGTCATGGGGTCCATTATCAATCCCTGGAAGTGACTGTTATCCGCATCTCACAAACCCTTTCAAGCTGCACACGCCACAACCCGGAACCTGAGAGTCTAGGGGTACCTTATAAAAACAGCCTCTCAAACTCCCTGACCTGTGTGACCTGAGCCCTGATGGGTTGCTAAGGGGCACTGTTGTTAGGAGGCGGGACACCTGACAGCTCTTCTGACAGTGCAGGCCAGTGTCTCTTCACTCCACTGATTGGATTTACAGAAGATAGTTGTGTGTTTACTATTTACTGTTGGTCGTAGTTCATGATAATTGTTTGTTTAACTAGCCATGATCTATACAGTCCTTTATATTTATACTCTTTGTATGCTCTCGCTGTGCTATTGTATTGGGTTCATGCTCATGCTATGCTAATTGTGTACAACCTATTCATTACTGTGTATCTCCTATATTACAGAACCACATCCTCCCCTCATCCTCCCCTCATCTATTCTCTATCTGTTGCACATGTGTACGGCAGTACAGTTTCGTTGTGTGTCGCTCAGAGGTTGCCTTATTCCCCTCTTAATGGGAGAGGTGCTAGTGGGTGACAGATCAGCCCAAACGGAGAGTCGCTGTCTTTCAGGGTCTGACATGACAGTATATTGTAATGAATAGGCAGGTCTACGTCCAGTATATACACAAGGAAGCATTCTGTATATTTTAAATCATCAATAAATCACTGATTACCTATACATCTCATGGTTAATGTCAAGTGAACTTGCTGCTCTGTATTTTCACACATCCCACTGTAAGCAGACTGACCGATTCGCTTATTCACAGACAATCACGTCTCCAAGAAAATCATATACCTTTCAGAAAAACCCAGTATCTGCATACACATGTATGTTGTTGAGGCATTTTAGGTGGAAAATGGGGAGGGAAAAAAACCAGTTTGCTCTATAATTCCACATCTGGAACCATATTTTATTAACGGGTTAATGTTGATGTCATCCGTTCTCCCTCGAAACTGGAGATCATCCTGGTTGAGCTGGAGCTACAACCAAGTCACATTAACAAGGCCTATCATGCCCTCTGCTGCTCAAAGCAGGAAATGCCCAAGATACGGTGCTTGTGTCTATTTCAAAATGGAGCCCGTTTAGATGAAGAGGGTATCAATGAAAAGACTTTACATGCAATGTGTGCCAGGCAACAACTTGCGTTAGTTCCCACTAAGTAGACTGACCGCTTAAAGCACATATAAGTGACGACTTTAATCTGGTTCCCAACAGCAAGCCTAAAAAGTTATATGTCTGTTCTTTACATGGATTTAGAACGGCTTATTGGAGCTCTTCTCCGTGTGAGAAGGACAGTTTAGCATATATTTTCTGCCTGAAAGGGTCTTAATTGTGGAAAATGCTACCACTGTTTCAGGTGTCTCTCAGAAGTTAAATGTGATGCCGTGGTAAACTATTACAATAAGATGATACCACCTGTCGGGGAGAGTAGGGTAAGTTAAGCTATTTTTTACATTCAGCATCACTCTGTCAAGGGAAATATACTGTAGTATTCTTTCTAACAAAGAGATCTCTCTCTCTCTCTCTCTCTCTCTCTCTCTCTCTCTCTCTCTCTCTCTCTCTATACTACCGTTAAAAAGTTTAGGGTCACTTAGAAATGGCCTTGTTTTTTAAAGAAAGGCACATTTTTTTCCATTAAAATAACATCAAATTGATCAGAATTACATTGTAGACATTGTTAATGTTGTAAATGGCTATTGTAGCTGGAAACAGCTGATTGTTATTGGAATATCTACATAGGTGTACAGAGGCTCATTATCAGCATCCATCACTCCTGTGTTCCAATGGCACGTTGTGTTAGCTAATCCAAGTTGATCATTTTAAAAGGCTAATTGATTATTAGAAAACCCTTTTGCAATTATGTTAGCACAGCTGAAAACTGTTCTGCTGATTAAAGAAGCAATAAAACTAGCCCTCTTTAGACTAGTTGAGTATCTGGAGCATCAGCATTTGTGGGTTCGATTACAGGCTCAAAATGGCCAGAAACGTCATCATAATTTCTTCTGAAACTCATCAGTGTATTCTTGTTCTGAGAAATGAATTTCCCATGTGGGAAATTGCCAATAAATTGAAGATCTTGTACATGTCACGTTCTGACCATAGTTCTGTTATTTTATCTTTGTTTTAGTATGGTCACGGCGTGAGTTGGGTGGGCAGTCTGTTTGTTTTTCTATGTTGGTTTTTGAGTTCGGCCTAGTATAGTTCTCAATCAGAGGCAGCTGTCAATTGTTGTCCCTGATTGAGAATCATACTTAGGTAGCCTGGGTTTCACTTTTGGGTTGTGGGTGTTTGTCTTCTGTGTCAGTGTACGTCGCCACACGGGACTGTTTCGTTCATTTCACGTTTATTGTTTTGTATTTCGTAGTGTTCAGTTTATGTTCTAAAATAAACATTATGGACACTTACCACGCTGCGTTTTGGTCCTCCGATCCTTCTCGCTTCTCCTCCTCAGAAGAGGAGGACGAGATACCTTACAGTACAACGCTGTGTACTACTCCCTTTACAGAACAGCGCAAACTGGCTCTAACCAGAATAGAAATAGGAGTGGGAGGCCACGGTGCACAACTGAGCAAGAGGACATTAGTACATTAGAGTGACTCGTTTGAGAAACAGGCGCCTCACAGGTCCTCAACTGGCAGCTTCATTAAATAGTACCCGCAAAACATTAGTCTCAACGTCAACAGTGAAGAGACGACTCCGGGATGCTGGCCTTCTAGGGAGTTGCAAAGAAAAAGCCATATCTCAGAATGGCCAATAAAAATAAAAGATTAAGTTGGGCAAAAGAATACAGACACTGGACAGAGGAACTCTGTAAATAAATGAATAAATGGATTTTACTTACTATTTGACTTATCATTGACTTACAGCTTTTTCCATGTGGCTTCTTACTTCACAGACTCCATGAAATGATGACCTCTCCCTGTGTCTGGTTCCCTAAAAAACAAGGGGGTCTCAACCTACCACCTTTTCTCTTACCCCGCTTCAGCTCGACTTACCCCACTCTCCCCTATATAAAAGATCATACCAGCTCACTGTCCCGTTGAATGTGTCCTCACAAAACGTGATCACTTTTAGGCACATGCTAATGTGAGAACCAGACCAGGCACATTCACAGCGGAGGAGAGTAGCCTACTAAGGTTAAAAATGTCTACATTTATGATACTGTCAACCAACTCTGGCGTTTGTTCATTTGTAGGCCTACGTTACAACAATGTTTGATGGGACTAACAACAGTTAGGTTAGGAAACGAAGCAACAAACAATCATTTCCAATAGGGAGAAATGTATGGAAATCCTATTACATCATACTTTTTTAAGGATACAATTTCCCCTGCTTTTCCATGCAGGGGCGTCATTTCAGCTATAAATGGGGTATGGCCAGGTGTTTGTGTGTGTGCCCCTGCACGCAGCTATATTTAGGTCCTTTTTTAAAAAAAACAATCAAATATAAACGTAGGCAGAGCTATTTTTCTTAGTAATGGAGTCACTAGGCTAGGAGACTTTGCGTCCAATGATTTGAATAGGTTAATATCCTTACTCTGCTTTTTTCTGTCTTTTGAAATACCACCAATCGTAGCCTGTCCTGATAAAAATGTTTTACTTGCACTGAACGGACGTTCAATATCACTTTTGTAAGACAGTAAATAGCCTAAAGTTATGGCGATCTTACCAACTAAGGTAGCAGTATTGATTCGACCTTAAAATGAGTAACATATGACATGTTGAGGCTACTGTAACTACAATAACTACAATATTGTATAATAATACAACAATAACTACAATAACCGTAACCACGACTACAATGCCTTCTTATGTAATCATTTTAAAGCGGGTATGTTCAAGATCGCAGGTCTTAGAACAACGTAGAACAAAACCAGAGACACGAGTAGCGTACAGACGTGGAACACAAACAGAGTCATTAACGCCTGGGGAAGGAACCAAAGGGAGTGACATATAAGGTCATCAGGAAGGTGATGGAGTCCAGGTGAGTCTGATGAGGCGCTGGTGCGCGTAACGATGGTGACAGGTGTGCGTAATAATAGGCAGACCGGCGACCTCGAGCGCCGGAGAGGGAGTATACCTGACAGGCAGGGCCACTTGGAACTGGTTAAAAGGGAAAGAGGATACCTAGACAGTTGCGCAACTTGAATGCATTCAACCCAAAATGTGTCTTCCACATTTAACCTAACCTCGGGTTATCATTTTGTATTGAGGATACGTCTCCATACACTGTTGTTAGTCGCTTGTGTGACATATTTGTGCTATTCTTGTTTACAATGTCCTTCATGAAAATGATACCCTTCTTGTGTTTTTCTCTCTGTCAGTATAGAGAAACCATTTTAAGCATACTATTTGCTGCAATATTAGATCTGCCTTTTCTGGAAGATGACATTGAAATTGTGGCCAACTGGGTATGGCTTCATTTAAAAAGGAGGATGCTTTAAACAGGGATCCATTGTCAGTACCCCGGAAATGTTTCATCTACAAAAAGGCAAAGGGTCCACTCTTAAACAATTGAAACCAATTTGGTTATAAATATGCTCGGTTGAACTTTATCTGGTTTGCAATTCCAAATAAAGATAAATATTATTTTCTTGCATGATTTGAATAAGGATTCTCCTGGAGTCGGCAGAACCATAAATGAATATGTAAACTGAGATATCACTAGAGAATTAACCAAGGTAATCTTCCTGTAAACGGATAAGGTGTTTCAAGACTCTTATCTATTTTGCTACGTTTTCAATCGAAGTTAATTGTTGCAAGATCGATCCACTTTTACGGGATATGTACACCAAGCACATCGACTTCACCATCTGCCCATTTAATCGGGAGAACACATGGCAATTTCAAGTTTGCAGCTTTTAGAGATCCAATCCGTAATATAGTACACTTATCATAGTTGTTTTTTAGTCCAGAGAAACTGGAGACATTGTCCAGGTTCTCAATGAGGCCCTTCAAGGTTGAAGATTGTGGACCTGAGAACTTGAATCATCGGCGTACATTGACATTGACATTATCATCTCTAATCTCTTAATTGTTTGCCTCTTAACGTTAGTATTAGACCTGATTTTCAAAGCTAACAATTCAATGGCCATAACAAATAGGTATGCCTCTTGACAACTCAACGTTCTCAGAGAAGTAACCATTATGTATTGTTTTACATAAACGATTGTTATACATTACTTTTACACCGTTTTATGAGAGATTCTCCAAAGTTGAGATTCTGGAAATAATGTATCAAATGCTTTCTCAAAACCTGCTTACCGATAATTCCTGGTTTCCCTGCTTTCTCGTGATTTCTAGTAGTTTTCAAATGTCGTCTCCAGTGTGTCTTCCTTTTAAGAATCATGTCGGATCGTGATGAATAATGTCCGGTATGACCTTTTTTACTCTATGAGCAATATATCTTGCCAATATTTTAAGTCACAACATTGAAGAGTGAGGGGCCTACAACTTTTTTTTGAAAGATTAAAATACTGGGTCTTTGTATTGCCCCCCCCCTGGCTCCTACTTCAGTAGGAGAGAGATCAGTCCCGCTTTTTGTGTGTCCGAAGATTTGCAAGATAACAAGATAACAAGATAACATCTATTTAAAATATTTTACTTCCTCATTCAACATCTCTGTTGGTGAGATACGGTCAATACACGTAATAAAAGTCCTAAAAAGGAAAAATGGTCTTGGACAATTCTGCTGAAGATATACAACATCTGTCCACCGCCTCTTATGACCCAAAAGAGCTTATGGATATCAGACCAGTGATTACTCACCTCTAAATTTTCTTTAACGAGTGGACTAGAAGGACTTACTGCTGATACCGGACCAGGCCCAAAATCCCCGTCATTTGCATGAAGAAGAGACGCCGATACAGAGGATGCAGGTCTGGGTGCCTTGTGAGAATTTTGGCGAATGGGTAACCCACCTCTACCATCCATCCTATTGGCCAATGTGCAATCATTGGAGAATAAACCGGATGAGCTCTGTTCGAGACTATCCTACCAACGGAACATTAACTGTAATATCTTATGTTTCACCGAGTCGTGGCTGAACAACGACATGGATAATATACAGTTGGCTGGGTTTTCCGTGCATCGGCAAGACAGAACAGCTACCTCCGGTAAGACAAGGGGTGGCGGTCAGGTGCGCAAAATCAAAATTGAATGATTGATTGACTGTAGGTGATGCCTTGGCCTATCAACCGACACATGAACCCGTCTTGTGGGTGGCAGTCCAGTGGATATGGAGGGGACATCTCTGAATGACTGTGTCTACGGACATACTGTACGTTAGGCTGCGTTCACACAGACAGCCAAATACATATTTTTGGGGGGTCAATTATTTGGCATATCTGATCTTTTTCCCAATGTGTAAACCAATGTGCCATGACCAAGAGCAACTACTCCAACATTTAAAGGAACAGTGACAGGAAATGAATGACCATTGCGTCTGCATGCTATTTCATAGGCTACATCAATGTGAACGTGCAAATCTGATATGGGTACATATGCAAAAATGTACAAACATAAAAGGATGGACAGCCAGAAACAAAGATTGGCTATGAAGAGAAAAATAGAACTTTGTTCTTAGGGGGGCTGCGTAAACACAGCCCGAGAAAGGTAATATTCTCTCTCTCTTTCTCTCCCTGTCTCTCTGTCTCTTTCTCTCTGTCTCCCCAGGCCAAAATGTCCTTCATAGAGAACCAAATTCCCCCTAAATCCCAGTTTGAGTCCAGTGGAAGGTTTAAATGGCCCCGCTGGAGGTATGTTCCAGGGATTAACATCATGGGGCACACCTACACAGAGGAGCCAGACTGTCGCATCTTCCACCCGTCCAAGATGATAGTACGACCCAGATGAGAATCTACCAGCCCTTCATGATGATAGAACGACCCAGATTAGAATCTACTGCTGAATCCCAAGCTAGTCCCTCCCCCTCCCAACACACACTGCAATATGTTTGGAGTTTTTCATACAAAAGAAATGAGATGCGTGCCAAATGATATACAACCTGCATTTGTTTGTGTCTGATTTGACATAAATGTAACAAATGAAATACCTCCCAAATGAAGTGTTTAACGTCACTGAGGTATTGTAAAACTACAAGAAGAAGTTGTTCATTTGAATTTCATGCTTGTTTTATCATTTAAATGGGAAACATGAATTGCATCAATCAAGTCAACGAGTGTCTCCAGACGTGGATGGGTTTACTTGATCCCCTCGCCACAATTTTGTGAGCAACACGTGGCGACCGAGGGCCCTCCGAGCAAGTTGGTAGGGGTGAGGGGCTGGTTTTGGATTCACCACACCACCCCTCCATGATGATATTATGACCCAGGTTAGAATAGAATAGAGCCTCTATTTAACCCAGCATTTCTTAAACTTGGTCCTCGGGACCTTAAGGGGTAGATTTTTTGTTTAATGCCCTAGCTCTACACAGATTATTCAACTAATCAACTCATCGTCAAGCTTGGATTATTTGAGTCGGCTGTGTATTGCTTGGGAGAAGAAAAAAAAAGTTCACCCCTTGAGTTTAGGAAAGTGCTGGTCTAACCCCTCTGTGTCTCTGACCTCAGGGCGGTGGAGCAGACGTTGGTTCATGTAACTTCAGGCAGACGGTGGAGGTTCCTCCTAAGGTGTGTCGTATCAGCCATGTCAGAGTTCCCCCTACGAGGAGGACTGACCAAGGAAGAGCTGACAACGACGAGAGACAACTAGTGCCTAATGTAGATAAAAAACCTAATGTAGATCAAAACCTAATGTAGATAAAAAACCTAATGAAGATCAAAACCTAATGTAGATCAAAACCTAATGTAGATAAAAACCTAATGTAGATCAAAACCTAATGTAGATCAAAACCTAATGTAGATAAAAAACCTAATGAAGATCAAAACCTAATGTAGATCAAAACCTAATGAAGATCAAAACCTAATGTAGATAAAAACCTAATGTAGATCAAAACCTAATGTAGATCAAAACCTAATGTAGATAAAAAACCTAATGTAGATAAAAAACCTAATGTAGATCAAAACCTAATGTAGATAAAAAACCTAATGTAGATAAAAAAAACCTAATGTAGATAAAAACCTAATGTAGATCAAAACCTAATGTAGATAAAAAAACCTAATGTAGATAAAAAACCTAATGTAGATAAAGCACTGGAGAGAGCAGGGCTATTATCTTACCTTCCCTTCTCCCTCCACAACCCACGCATGTCATCATCTTGTTACTCGTCATCATCATCGTCGCCCGTCTGCCGTGTAGAACAGCCAGGTCTGGAGCTAAAGTGTTGACACCCCGTTGCTCTAATGACGGTGTGTAGTGTGTTACCTATCCTGTCATGTCGTCTTTCAATTTGGGCAGTGTTGGGGAGAGCGGGTGGTGCCCGACTACACAGGTGGGCAAAAAGGAATCATACAGGCAACAAAAGACTTCGATGCTTTTACTTTTGCTTTTAGTTTTACAGCTTTTACTTGCTTCGCTTTAAGTGTCTCTGGAGTTTTAGTCCTGAAAGCCGTTCAGGCAAGAGGGTGGTTAAAGATGGCGGCCACCTGTATTCTCTTTGCCGGCTTCACCGGCAGAGTCTGACTTTCCTACGGAAGAGTCTGTAGAAGGAGAAAGAAACACAGTGCAAGCGCTGCCAGGGGCAGGATGGAGAGTTAAAGACTGACAGGATGGTGCCACTCTCGTAGTGCCACGGACAGGACGTCGCTGGGGGTAAACAGTTTGCAAATGATTTTCATTCATTCAGATAAATGAATCCGCTAGGAGGCAGATCTGAAGTTTGTCGCAACTTCCATACCTGGCTTAAAGCGTGTTTTCTGCCAAGATAAGCCAATGTTAGTTCCCAGTAAACCAACTTGGTAAGATAAAGAAAGTGATGTTGTCAACCAAGGATGGGCAACTTTGAGTGGAGTGGGGAGGGGCCACAGCAAAAATCTGAACTTGTCATGAAGGGCCGCAGTGGCTCGCGGGTCTGCGCACCCTCATCCATACCCACACGTTCAGTCAGAGCCGGCCGTAGCCTTTTGTTGGGGGCTCCCTCACCTTGCGAGCAAAACATTTTACCGCCCAACCCTCTTGACAGCAGAGAGAAAACATTTTTGACAGAATGTTCTGCAATTCTACACATTTTGCCATGGATCGTAGAGAAAATGGTGCAGTTTAAAAGCAAGTTCTACATGTTTTGCTACGGGGAAGAGAGAAGATTTTGAAATGTTATAACTCATTTATGCAATTCCACTCGTTTTGCCATGGGGATGGAGGGAAAGGTTTTCAGTTTTGAATGTGATATCTGAGTGAGAGTGGCAAACAAAATGAATGGGAGCCCCCCGGTCGGTAATTTGACCATGATTACTGCAAGTACCCAGGACCGAGTTTGGGAGCCCCCCGGTCGGTCATTTGACCATGATTACTGCAGGTACCCAGGACCGAGTTTGGGAGCCCCCCGGTCGGTCATTTGACCATGATTACTGCAGGTACCCAGGACCGAGTTTGGGAGCCCCCCGGTCGGTCATTTGACCATGATTACTGCAGGTACCCAGGACCGAGTTTGGGAGCCCCCCGGTCGGTAATTTGACCATGATTACTGCAAGTACCCAGGACCGAGTTTGGGAGCCCCCCGGTCGGTCATTTGACCATGATTACTGCAGGTACCCAGGACCGAGTTTGGGAGCCCCCCGCTCGGTCATTTGACCATGATTACTGCAGGTACCCAGGACCGAGTTTGGGAGCCCCTGGTCGAACCAACTTCAAGTCGATACGCCTAACAAAAAGACACTATTACTGCCTCTTGCCTTCTAGAATCAATGTATTATTTGTCCACTAGATGTCAGCCTGTCCTCAGCTTAGATAATTTTTTTTAAACGACCCTGCCCCATCAAACCAAATAACTGTTGTGACATGCAGATTATTATCAATAACTACAAAATCAAAATGTCGTAAAAATAAAATATACATTTTTTTTTGTCATGAATAGCCTTATTTAAAAATCCATGCTGTGCAGTCTACCATTTAAATACCAGTTTACATGGTAGGCTGCACATGATTTACACTGTGCATATTCTTCAATTGTTGGATACAATGAAAAAGATGTGTAGATTTGTTTGTATGACTATTTGGAAAATGAAACGTGTATCTATGAAATGTCATATTATATCCAGAAGAGGGAGACACTACATAAAGAATATAGCTTAAAGAAGAAACTCTCCTGAGAACCTGCTTGTATGTTCTTATCATATTTCACTAACTCTCTATGGCTCTATTACAGTCATTTGTACACTTGAGAAAGATCCAATATAGCATTTAACTTCAAATATATTATTGTGTTGAGTACATTCATATTGAAATAAAGAGGATATGTATGACCCACACATGACCCTTGATGCTTTGTTTGAACATTGTCAGGTTAGACCTAATCCATGTACAATTTGTGGGTGATACTTTGCTCCAAAAGCTATGAAAAATGAGTGCGGTGCGTTTTGACCTGGTCAGGAGATGGCAATGGTGTCAGGGGGTTGTTGTGGGTGCCTGTGGGCAGTAGTGGCCTAGGCTGAGCTCAATGGTGAGCAGAGCTCCTTTCTCCCGGGCTGGATTTCTTATATAGGGTGTCTGAGTCAGCCCTAAGCCACTCTCGCCATGCAGGCTCCCTTCACCAGCTTTCACCTAAATCTGTCACACAGATTTGACACTGTGTCACTCTGACCGCACTCCGAAATGACATGTATATAACATGGAATATTGTGCACGTTTACAGGCCGGGCTTCCCTTGAAGCGTATACTGTTTGTTTTATTCCCTGTGTGTGTGTGTGTGTGTGTGTGTGTGTGTGTGTGTGTGTGTGTGTGTGTGTGTGTGTGTGTGTGTGTGTGTGTGTGTGTGTGTGTGAGCTTTCTTTAAAACATTTTTTTTTATAAAACAATGACAAAATAACGAAAATATACAACATAGAATTAGTAATTGTGATTACATTTTAAGGCGAATTGAGGTTTAATTCAACATTTTGTTCTGCTTTTGGTACAAAAATGCGGTTTTCATTCAACAATACCTTTTCAACAATTAAATCACCTTCATGTGGTCAATATGTCACATATTGGATAATAGCCTTGACGATAATAATCACTGTGCTCATTAGTTATGTATATTTGGGAATACTTCATGCATTTCAAAAAATATATCTGTTTGAAATTACAACGCCCAGTGTTGCCAAGAGGAGGCCCTACCAATCTGCATGTTTCCATAGGAGCACAATAGCGTGTTAAAAGCGTGGCACCAACCGCAAGGCTGGAAATAGAGGTTATGTTTCTTTATGTGGGTCTACAAGCCCAATTAGCCTGAATTAGGCTCATAAGTTAGCTGTGCATGAAAAAAAAACTGATATCTCAATCCCCTTTGCCGTTCTGCAGTTGTTGTTTTTATCCGTAACAACTTTACATTCAAATGTAAGGGCATTATCCAACATTATTTTCCATGAAGGTACACACTCAAGTGCACATTGTGGAAAATGTGCTAAGAAAATTGCAACATTCACTTTTTTTTTTTTTTTACAATAACACACATGTCATGCACATGTTTTACATTTGTGATTTCATATGAACAAAATACATGTTGCAAATAGGTTTAATGTAAGAATTGCGACTTCAACTAGCTCATGGCATGTGTTATACCAGTAGGTGTATGTCACTAAGTCTCACGTATTTCACCTCTAAATCGCCAGACAGAGGTGTGTGTACTCCTCAGAGATGATGTGGATGTGGCATTTATTTACATCGGCTTTGCTATTATTCGACGGCGTCCATCTCCATTCAAAAACATTTAACTATCCGCCTGTTGCTTTTCATTGACAGCTAAATTATTTCTAAAGAGATTTGCGGTAACGATTGGCTAATATCTTTCCGATAAGTAAAAGGTCTGTGTCCATTTAGGTTTGTCTGTCTGCTTCTGCTCTGTCTGTGAGCTGCCTGCTGTAGAATTCCAACCCTCTGTGATAAGTGCTTGAAGCTCTCTGAAACTTCTGGAATCAAGAGCGCTGAGAGAGGAAAGTGGACCAGAGTGCCCATCACACTGGGTTCATGGGCATATAAACCATCACTCCCACACCCCTCTCCCTCTCTCCCCCTTTCTTTTGTGGTATTTATTGGATCAAGTGGTAGCTACTGGCTGCCATCGCCAGTAAGTAGGATCTTCTCTCTCCCCAGCTAGCATGGCTTTGACTGTTTCTAGTGCATGAATTGACTGAGAATTGGCTTTACTGAACACAGCAACCATGCAATTAACAAACAGGCAACACGGTTGGTTTGGTTACATTTATCGTGATCAGATGTCTGCTAACATGCTGTCTGTTTCTTATTTATGTTTTGTATTTCACCAGCTTGTTTCCTATAGGCCCAGAAGGACATTTATAATTCACTTATCCCATTCTAAATGAGGTTTTGTGGACACCCGCCCCTATGGGAATCTGTGGCGCTTTGAAAAGAAAACAGGTTCAAACTGGGCAAAAGCAGTTAGCAGGAAGCAGGCAATAATCCCTCTCTTCCACAGGTAATGAGTTTGATTAATTCGTGACCTTTGGAAACTTTTCACTTTTCTTCTACCTGGAGATAATAAGGCATGCTAGCATTTGTATTGCCCACTGCAGGATTTTATATCTTACATTTACTCGCGGAATGAACAGACCATTTTGTACAGGCCATCGTAACAAGATACAAGCTAAATGTCTCGTTGTGGTTTTTTTCTCCACACAGACTTTGTTTGTGATGAAATGGAACATTTATTTTTCACCTGACATGTTTCGGTAATTAACGTAACACCAGAATAACATTGTATCTCCCAATATGCCATTTTCATAGTAGCAAAGCAGTGGACAACTTCTGTCGGAGCCTAGAGCAAAAAATGGTCGGACGGGTTGTGTTTATTTTTTGGGGACATGCGTTTATAGCTTTTTTTCTCTCTCTGATAAATCATAACCTGGAAACTCTTCCATTGACGGCAGAAGACAGGTTTCCTCGGATAATGTAGAGAAATGGGAAAAGGAAGGAATGGGTCTGAAGTAGAGTCGTGATTTAGAGCTGAGAGATACAGCATCCCCTCTTCGAATGCCGAGGCCCTCCTGGGTTTGATTTAATTCTCTCCTTGCACTATTAAAAAGGCCTTCTGCTCTCTTCACTGGGTGCACCTTGCTGTCATAACTGGCACAAAATCATTTATCAATGCCTCTCGCCGGGCAGTGTGGCTGAGGCCTTTCACAGTGTATATTTTGTTATTATTGATTGCGTGTGTAATGCATCGCAAGAAGATGCTCGGAGATACGGGGTCTCTCTCCTCCCGTTGGATGACCATACAAGGCCAGAGCATCAGGTAACTTTGTTTTTTTGTGCTTTTACTCTATTCATCAGCGCTTGAAACTATCCTAGTTGTTTTGATAGGTAGTCTCAAACCAACGATATAACTTTTTGATGTGTAAAGCTTCGAAAATTGGACAAAAAGCGTGAGGTGATGGTCATGCTACAGAGCCAGCAGGTTAGTTGGAGCAACGAGCTGAAAGGCAGCAGTGAATGTCAGTGTCCCCTTTGTTGTTTAATTTATTTTCTTTTCAAAGTGAGGGGAGGTGGCCTTGCTGTGAGTGTTCGTCATTGATGTGGCTATAGTTAGTCCCTCCCCTGCTGCGGCTGTCTGCTGGAGTACTTACTGTACTTCCCTCTCCTCCTCGCTCAAGGCTTCCATTGCTCAAGAGGCTTGGCTCACTGTGTATTTTGTCTAACCCCCCCCCTGTGTGAGGGTGTATTTGATTCGGGACAAGAAATAACCACTTTAAAAGTAGAAAAGAGCTGTGGCTAACTGACCACTCTGCTCTGGGGTCAAAGAGATGCTTTAGCTTCGTCAAGGCTCTGGCACAGACAGACTTGTGACACTTCTTAGTGTTAGATGCGGTCTCCTGCCAAGGCTAGATTTTCCTCTTCACCATTGTCTGTGGTGGATTGATTGGTTTATTGGCCATTGCATCTGTTTGCCTCTGACTTTCCACTGGACAATAGTGGGTTAAGAAGTTATTATTCTTCATTGTATATTCTCCAAATGTTCAGCCAAAAGCAAGTGGAGTTCCTTTTTTGTGAGAAAAAAAATTCTTAGACAGCGCAAGGCTTTGGTAATAAATGGTTGAGGCCCATTATGTGTTGCAGATAAGACAGGTTTAGTCCCTTTTGCATTCCAACAAGTGGTTCTAAACCTATGTAGATTATTGATTAGCTGGGTTTACATAGTGGCTTAAGCAAATGTAGACAGGGGACACATTTTGACCTCCCTTCAATAAAATAGGAAAGACTTTGAAATAAGCTTTGGGAGAATAATGTTATTTTATACAATCACCTGTTGCATGGCCAACAGCCAGTTGGGGTTTAACTAGACTAAATGGTTTTATCTACAGCTAATGAATGGTCCTATTTGCCACTGACAAACATCCCCCTCTTTAAGTTTAAGGTAAATGGAGTGTATTCCCTAAAGGATCTATTAGAAGCCCAGAGCCCTTTATCAAAGCTGTCTGAAATATTGGCACATACAGTAATCTGTCCCCGTTCCGTATTGATTCCTTGTTTTGTTTTCAATTTATGCTGTAAACAGGTTAAATAATGACAGATTTGAGTCGGTGTCCCCACGGAGATATATGTTTAGATTTAAGCTTCAAACCCGACACTTTTCCAATTCTCTATGCACAGCTGCTGCGTCAGAAGCTAATGAAAGCTTTAAAAAAATATATTATACCACCTTTACCCTGGAGAAAGTAGTAGGATGTATCGTCTCAGAAATGGAAGACAGGTAACACACTGCTAGTGGAGGAGCCTTATGAACACAGGGAAAAATGCATTGAAGTGAATGCTGGTAAGAGCTGACAGAAGAGGTGTGTAGGTTTAGTAATTGTAATTTATGAAGGAGAGGAGGGTAGGTGTAGTTTATACAGCAGTTAGGGACAGACACTGTAGAAATGTACTTGTGGGGAGGGGTGGTCCAACATAGGGGTGGTCCCCCCCCCAAAAAAAATCCTTTGGGAAGGGTTGTGTTTTTTAATTTTATTTTATTGGGCACAGGCGAGGGAGGTGCGTTTTTTTCCCTGGTTTACATTCACTATTCTACTCATATTTTACCTACGAACAATGGCTTGACTTAGTTTTGATATAGCCCTAATAAAGTTCAGATATGTTTGTGAAGTTTTGGTATGGTGTGGCAATTGTTAAGCTTCCGCTACTGCAGGCCTACGATATGAAGGCAGTGCGCCACCTGATGCACAGCTGAACTTGAAGTGAGGAAGTCTGTTTCAGGCCTACCGGAGTTACTCCTATAATCTAACAATATAATGATAATCTTTAAAAACAATATTCTGATAAATGAACTAATTAACCTCCTTTCTGTACGTCTATACCTGTATTGCAGACGCAGTAGTCATCTGACATAAAGAAATGCGCGTCGTAACATGCCACTGACATATCTCACTGTCTCTCTGGTGTGAAGCCTACGCTTCTCTTCCTTTATATAGGCTATATACACTATACATAGAAAAGTATGTGGACACCCCTTCAAAATGAGTGGATTCGGCTACTTCAGCCATACCTGTTACTTCAGCACTCTGTGGCCTCCTTCTTTTAAGCTTGTGTGGCCTACCACTTTGCGGCTGAGCCGTTGTTGCTCCTAGACTCTTCCATTTCACAATAACAGCACTTATAGTTGAGCAGGGCAGCTCTAGCAGGGCAGAAATTTGACAATTTGACTTGTTGGAAAAGTGGAATCCTATGACGGTGCCACGTTGAAAGTGACTGAGCTCTACAGTAAGGCCATTCTACTGCCAATGTTTGTCTATGGAGATTATATGTTTGTGTGCTCAATTTTATACACCTGTCAGCAACGGGTATGGCTGAAATAGCCAAAACCACAAATGTTAAGGGGTGTCCACATACTTTGTATTCAGTGCATTCAGAAAGTATTCAGACCCCTTGACTTTTTCCACATTTTGTTACATTACAGCCTTATCTAACATGGATTCAATAGCCTTTTTCCCCTCATCAATCTACACACAATACCCCATAACAACAAAGTAAAAACAGCTTCTTTTTTTAATATATTTTTTTTTACAAATATTACATTTACATAAGTATTCAGACCCTTTACTCAGTATTTTGTTGAAGGACCTTTGGCAGCGATTACAGCCTCAAGACTTCTTTTGTATAACGCTACAAGCTTGCCAAACCTGTATTTGGGGAGTTTCTCCCATTCTTCTCTGCAGATCCTCTCAAGCTCTGTCACGTTGGATGGGAAGCGTCTCTGCACAGCTATTTTCAGGTCTCTCCAGAGATGTCTGATTGGGTTCAATTCCGGGCTCTGGCTGGGCCACTCAGACATTCAGAGACTTGTCCCGAAGCCACTCCTGCAATGTCTTGCCTGTGTGTTTAGGGTCGTTGTCCTTTTGGAAAGTGAACCTTCGCCCCCGGTCGGAGGTCCTGAGCTCTCTGGAGCAGGTTTCATCAAGGATCTCTCTGTACTTTGCTCTGTTCATCTTTCACTCAATCCTGACTAGTCTCCCAGTCCCTTCCCCTGAAAAACATCCCCACAGCATGATGCTGCCACCACCATGCTTCACTGTAGGGATGGTGCCAGGTTTCCTCCAGATGTGACGCTTGGCATTCTCGGTTTCATTGGTTTCATCAGACTAGAGAATCTTCTTTCTCATGGTCTGAGAGTCCTTTACATGCCTTTTGGCAAACTCCAAGCGGGCTGTTATGTGCCTTTTACTGAGGAGTGGCTACCGTCTGGACACTCTGCCATAAAGGCCTGATTGGTGGAGTGCTGCAGAGATGGTTGTCCTTCTGGAAGTTTCTTCCAGCCCCACAGAGGAACTCTGGAGCTCTGTTAGAGTGACCATTTGGGTTCTTGGTCACCTCTCTGACCAAGGCCCTTCTTCCCCATTGCTCAGTTTGGCCGGATGGCCAGCTCTAGGAAGAATCTTTCTGGTTCCAAACTTCTTCCATTTAAGAATGATGGAGGCCACGGTATTCTTGGGGACCTTCAATGCTGCAGACATTTTTTGATACCAAAAAATGTCTTCAACCTCGTGGCTTGGTTTTTGCTCTGACATGCACTGTCAACTGTGGAAAGTTATATAGACAGGTGTGTTCCTTTCCAAATCATGTGCAATCAATGGAATGTACCACAAGGTGGTCTCCAATCAAGTTGTAGAAACATCTCAAGGATGGTCAATGGAAACAGGATGCACCTGAGCTAAATTTCAAGTCTCATTGCAAAGGGTATGAATTAAAACCTGTTTTTGCTTTGTCATTATGGGTTATTGTGTGTAGATTGATGAGGGGGCAAAATAATGTATACATTTTAGAACAAGGTTGTAACGTAACAAAATGTGGAAAAAGTCAAGGGGATGGAACACTTTCCGAATGCACTGTATATAGTGTGTGTGCGTATATATGTGTGTGTGTGTGTGTGTGTGTGTGTGTGTGTGTGTGTGTGTGTGTGTGTGTGTGTGTGTGTGTGTGTGTGTGTGTGTGTGTGTGTGTATATACTACCGTTCAAAAGTTTGGGGTCACTTAGAAATGTCCTTGTTATTGAAAGAAAAGCTATGTTTTTGTCCATTAAAATAACATCAAATTGATCAGAAATACTGTGTAGACATTGTTAATGTTGTAAATGACTTTTGTTGTTAAATAACTATTGTGATTGGTGAAGTGCTGCAGAGGTGGTTGTTCTTCTGGAAGGTTCCCCCATAACCACAGAGGAACTCTCGAGCTCTGTCAGAGTCACCATTGGGTTCTTGGTCACCTCCCAGACCAAGGCCCTTCTCCCCCGATTGGTCAGATGCGCCGGGCGGCCAGCTCTAGGACGAGTCTTGGTGGTTCAAAACTTCTTCCATTTAAGAATGATGGAGGCCACTGTGTTCCTGGGGACCTTCAATGCTGCAATGTCTGGTAAATAAAACATTTCCCTATCATGTAGTCCGGTGCCAAATGTTCCTAAAGGAAACTCAAATGGTATATTGTTTTTATGAAGATTTTAGAATATTCACACACAAATATGTCACCAATTGGATGGAAAACCCTAGCTATAGACACCCTAAAGACTCTGGCAAGTGTGCTAGTCCAGTGCCATGTTGATTAAGCCTGCACATCATGGTTCACCAGCAGCCCCAAACATCTAAAGTATAAGCTACATGCCAAACAAGCTTGTAAGAATTGTACATAACCCCCCCCTCTCATACTCATCTGGAGGTTTATATCTTGGTAATGTGTCTGTTTCTATGTAATTGTATGTATATTTATGTAGAAAATAGGGACCCCAATGGAAATCTTTATTGTGCATTCCCGGTCACTTTTACAAATCTTTGTGTATATATTTGTTTACTGACAAAAAATAACCAATCAATCAATCCAAAACTGTGCAGCGGCCAATTGGTGAATGGAAAGATACATCTGTTACAAAACCAAATGATTTAATGACATTCAGAGATTGTCGAGCCAAGCCTTCGATACTGGGTAAGCCTACAAGGTAGGGAGGGATGTATTTTCTGTTTGTTGAGATTGACAGTCTACTTATTGTGGTGTTGAAAATGCTAACCACGATATTGAAGTGCACAATGTTGGTACGTTGTTTATGGGTTGTGTGATGCACTGGCACAGAAACCTGTTGGTGGAAAATTAATTGTATATATTTTATATAAGTAGAAATAGGACATCAACATTTCAAAAAAATCTTATTTCCCCCCTAGCTGATTGATTATTGTCTGCAGCTGGCTTTGATCGTAGTGTAGGCCTAATGGAAACAGGCAGGGAGAGTGACCTCCTCTGTGGTGGTCGGCAAACTCTCAACCTTCTGGCCCGTATAACCCTGCGTGGTATCGACTCTGACACAAAAGCATGCTGAAGTTGAAAAGTTGATATCCACGTTTATAAACACAGGGTCGCAGTTATTGTTATTTTTGGTCGTAAACATTATTTTGAGTTAATTCGATGAGGGGGAGGGTGTTCAATTTGGTTTACAGTACAAAGGGAGGGTCATGTGGATGGGGGGGGGGGTGCATTTATTTTATGACACCTTGAGTTGGACCAGCCCCCCCCCCCAGTACAGTATATGTCGATCTGCCCCTTAGCCAGTGCATATGAGTGCTGGCAGCGATAGGAGGCTGAAAGTACAGAGCGGAAACAAGGACTTACAGACCGGCAGTTATTTAAAGTTAGCTGAAGAGGGTGTGCAGGAATTGGGGACGATTAGCAAAGCCTCGTGAAAAGGGCTGTGTTTCTGATAGCCAAACATGCACACAAATGGGAAATAATGTGTGGAGAACATAGAAGGGAACATGATGGATCTAGTTTTAGAAGAAAGACAACAGAAAAACGTTGCGAGGAAAGAGTTGTTGCCAGGTGACCTCGCGGCGTTGATTTCACATGTGGGGCTTGGCCTACGACAAACTTTCTTCAAACGCTTCTGATGTTTTGAGGGTGTGTCTCCAAAAGGTGCAGAGGAGTTTCGATCAGTGCTCTATTACCAGCTGACTCTAAGCCAGCGCCTCCAAGGTCTAGCATTATAGAACTTGTACTGGATGAAGAAGTCATAATCCTCAAACAGACTCAAATTCCTCCAGAAAGGCTCTTGATCCTGAATCCACTCATTTCCTTCAAACAGCCTTCCAGCTCGGCCCAAAAGAGAATGGGATCCATGGGGAATGGCTGCAGTTCTTGATTGCAATTTGCTACAAGTGGACCCCCCCCACACACAGACCGTGGTCGTCGTCGTCGTCATCGAGATGTTCTCTCTGAGCTCTCATTATAAGAGGTACATTTCTCCAAGGCCAGGGAATCGTGTCAATCATGGCCAGTGTTTTCGCAGAGAGCCCAAAGCCTCTCCTCCCTGTCAGAGGCTGTTATCATGTTCAAAGCCATACCAGAATGCTGTTTGTTCTGCACTTTAGTTTCACCCACACAGCGGATTCAAAGACGTACAGGTCTATTTGAGAGTGTATATTTCATTGCCGGAGAGAGACCGTGTTTGTCTTGCCATGTTTGTCAGCTCGTATTTGAGCTGAGGGCTCCTATTAAAACTAAACACCACTGTATATCAGTTGAATATTGCCTGGCTTCATTGAATCGCATATTGAGCTGTGTTGGAAATAATTTTATTGTAACATACTTTATAAGTGCGAATGAATTTGTGGCATCTCTGTTTACCCTTCATTTCATTTATTCACTCACAGTAAAGTACTATTTCTAGATTAAAAAATAAAAATAACTCCTTCGCAGAGTAAATCTGAAACAGCATATTTTAAGGTATACTCTTCGAAATAGAAATGATCTCATGCTTCTGTTACTGACCAGGTATCAAACCTAACTATGTCGTCCATGCTAGTCATGACCACATTAGCCCACTGAGCTAAAGGTCTCAGACAAGCTTACTCAAGGAGTTTTGTTTTTAGTAGACACTAATGGCAAGTTTTGGGCTTTGGCAGTTCTGCATATTAGGAAATCCTAGTTGGAGGCTTCTCATATTTCCTGCTTATTCCGTATTTCGGGGAAACCTTGGAGTTTTGGGAAAGTTCATGGAATTTTGCAACCCTAGTGAGGTTGCATTGCGTCCTCTGGTGGGAGGGGAAGTATGGGATTACAGAGCTGATCCAGGTATCTGGTAACTGGAATCTGGTGGTTCTCTGGTTGAGCTCGTTGTGTAGGTTTCCAGATAGAGGTTTCATGGAATATACTGCATTACTATACACTAGATATATTGTACCTTCTTTGCTCTTGGTTCAGAAAATGGGACTTTTTTAATTTGTAAGCTTTGAGCAGCTCAACATTGATTTTGTCCTATGTATACTGTAGTACATATAGCCCTTTATTGCTGTTTATAGAATGATTTGCACGGTTCCCTCCATTCAAAATATGGCATGTTAATCACAGTCCAATAGCTGGCAAATATGTACACACCAAACCAAAGCTGATTAGATGCATTTCGATAGCAATCCTCATTATTAGCTATGATAATGAACCCCTTTGGTCATACAACCATTACACAATCTAGTTGATTAAAGACCTTTGAATACAGTAGGTTCTTTGTGGTCTTTTCTATCAGCGAGCGTCATTAAATTAAACACATGGCACATCCTCAACACGGTCCCACACATCCACAAGGAAAACAGTGAAGCGCCAAAAGGGCTATTGAAGTCATTAGTAAGTTTGCTGGACAAACTGCTGGATCTAACCATGTGGGCGGCTAGGGAAATAAAAAGGTACTTTGGCTCTTATTGACCCTGCTGCTGGGCCTGCTGCTGTTTGCTCTGCAGCCAGGAAGCACACACAGCATTGTGGGGGATATGTAGCTAAGTGATGCACAAATAGCACGGGCTTGGTATAGCAGATGTTTAGTCTTATTGTTTGTTATTTGGATCCCATTTCATTCGTTGAACACGTCTTGGGCAGTCGTTGGCTCAATTCATGTCTGTCGTGGCAGCAACGCAGCAAATGTGCAGCTGTTTGTAAGCAATATGATTGAAGCCAAGCAGTTCAGAACGCTTGGACAAGTACCATTCCTCTTTCGCTGCAGGCATGTCAGACGCTTCTTTAAATGTTTCCATGTAGACATACAGACAAAGACAGACAGACACTAATCACATTGGTTTTCTCAGATTCATCCCTGCGTGTTAAAAGTTAGTCCTCAGACGGCTTGAACACCTGAACTGGACTAACCTCTTGCTCGGACTCTCCGCAACTTAGCACACATACTCTCAGTCATGGACACACCCACACAGACACACACACGTACACACGTACACACACACACACACACACACACACACACACACACACACACACACACACACACACACACACACACACACACACACACACACACACACACACACACACACACACACACACACACACACACACACACACACACACACATCACAACTGCTGCTACCAGACTCTTATTATACTGCTCAGTTTGCACACTGCCCCCATCCCCACTTTCCTCAATAGACATGCAAATATCGGACGGTAAATTGTGCCTTTTTGCATTATAAATACGCTAAAATATTTATTCTATTCCACAGAGCCATTTACTTTATGTTCATATTCGTATCTTTTATTTTAAAAATGATTGTTGTTGAATTGTCGAGAAGGAACCTGTAAGTAAGCATTTGATTGGACGATATATGCCATGCATACTCCACACGTACGACTAATACAACTACAAGCTCACTGAAGGGAAAAGAACGTACATCCGTGAGAAATGAAGGAACCCCGTTGTAAATAAACCATTAATACCATTAATACCATTAATAAAACTCTCGCTTATTAACATATTATTGTAATTCGTCATACCATGTGCAGCCGGTGACATCTTGCCCCAGCATTTATCCCTTGTTGATACATGCCTTTTGATTATTTTTGGACAATTTAAAACAAGTATATTCCCAGCTGTCACTACATTTGCTGAAGAATAAATAGGAACAACATTTTCACATCAAATCAGGTGTAGCAGCAGCTTTATATCTACCAGTATATTTAGGAGATTCTTCTGAGATTTTAGTCACAGCGTTTTAAATGGACAAACACAATGTACAGCCCTCATATTCTTTTGTGTGTGTGGGGGGTCTGTTCTACCACCGATGACGTGACAGTGATGGTGGAAGGTATGGCTGGTGTAGGGGATAGGAACTGTTCTGACTCTTCTCCTATTTCCCGTAGACCCCTTTTCTCGCCCACGATGGCGGGCTTGTTGTTGGGGGATTGTGGGGGTGTAGGTCTGCTGTGCAGTCATAGGACGGTAATGGGACAGAGGCCATGAGGGACCTCTGAGTGTGCACTGAAGGAAAACTGACACAAGTGGAACTAGGAGAACAGAGGGAGAGAGAAGGGGTGGGGGGAGGGAGCATTCATAAGGCCTAGTCCACCAATGAAGTTGTAAAATGGAGACGTACCTCTCCCCTGACAGCTTGATCAAACCCCCCCCTATGTTGTGCTGCTTATGGTGCTGAAATGTGGACCGGGATGATGTCCCGAAGGCTTGTTGTTTCATGCCAGAGATTAGATTGAATTGAGGGCTCCTGGTTCATACAAAGATGCCTGTATGGGAGAGTGTTGTACTGCACTCTCTGTCATTGACCAGAGTTTCTGAGCCAGGTACTTTTACTTTGCAC